>NC_052553.1:672792-836615 GCF_016699485.2 Gallus gallus
GCATTAGGGGCCCATGCAGAGCTGATGCTGAGGTGGTCTGACTGCAGATTCATTTTCTATGTTTGTATGTGTTTGGCATCTCTTGCCTATGTTCTGATAGGTGTGATTTGTCATAATATTTATCGTGAATTTGTCCTCGCATCCAGAATGGTCAAGCTGGATTGAAGGGAGAACTACAATCGTTGCCTTCACTTTTTTGTTGGGGAGTTAATATGAATGGTTTGGTGCCGTGGTGGAGTTGCTCCCAGTCCCCTACTCCACTATTTTCCTTTTATTATTGTACACTACAAGTTGTGGTTGGGCCAAAGCTGCTGCCAGCCAACTCAACCATCTGTGCATGGGGGGGTGGTGGTGGGACCATATCCCAAATAACAGCAGATAGGAAAGGTCAAGGTGATATCAAATGAGTTTTCTAGCAAACTTTGGGCTGTCTTAATGGTATATTAACACTGAATCTGATATGAATCTGCATTTGGGAATCTTCCCATTTGAAGTTTGAGTTCTGTGAAGCTTGTCTCACTGCTGGAGAAGCAGCATGGCCTAGAACAAAGGCCTGCTGTATGGGTTTGGGCAGTTAACCACAAAGGAGGTAGTTCCTACCACCAACTGAACTTGTCATCTTGAGCCAGAGCTGTCTGTTCCCATACAAAATGTGGGATCTGATGCTTTCTGTGGGGATTGGAGACCTGTAGATATGAAATGAGGTGGAAGTGAAACAAGAAAAAAATTGCAATGTGGGTGGGTTTTTGTTGTTGGGTTTTGTTTCTTGTTGTTGACTTGAGCTTTTTTTAAACTATGTGCAAAAAATACATTAGGAGCAGTGCCTTACATTTAGGAGTGTGGAGGCCAGCTGTGAACACAACTGTCTGAAGGTGCTGCGGTCTCCTGTTGAGCTCAGGTTAATTAACGTTCATTGCTTCTGCTGCAAGTGTGTGAGAAAACCGACTGACGTTCCAGAAGTGTCACCTGCATGGTGATTCTAACTGTGTGAGGGGGCCTGCCTGGTTAAAACCTGGTCCAGAAAGCACCAGAATCTTCAAAACTGTGATATTGGGCTGCCCTGAAGTGTGGGAGTGGAGATGGAACCCAGCTTTAGAATGATGGGCTATGTAGTGCTTAGGCCTGTGTGAGTTCAGAGATATTCTTGCAGCTCTCACAAAGGCAGTGGCCTACAAAATAGCAAGCCGGTGTTCACCTGAATCCTTCCTAATTGCTAATCTCCAAGCTGTAAAAATAGTGGGGCATGCAGGTTCCCTCTACAGCAAAGGACAGGGCCCTTCTGACCACGCTAGGGATGCACAGTACAACCCTTGATGGGCTAAGGCACCGCATCAGTGCAGGTTATAATCTCCCAGCTGATGCTGTGATGAACAAAAGCATCAGATTTAGCAAATTTTCCCCCTTTATTTGTTGGTTTCTCTTCCCTTTCCATCACTTGTTGTGTTTGCAGACTGATGCTGTGCTGGCTTACCTGCTCCTTGCTGCAGGGAGATGCAACTCAGTTGTGTTTGCCAAGCCATGGAAGCTGTGCCACTCTTTAGAAAGGAAGAAATAGTTCAGTTAAGAAAAAAAAACACTCTTTGAATGAATTCCAAAAGTTTTCATGCTGAATAAAACATTTCTGCAGCGACCTTTGCTCTGCAGACTAGATTTAGATCCTAAGGCCCTTGCAGTTATTTTTTTTTCCTTTGCTCTTGGAAACGAATGCTTACATTATATGAAATGGAGCTTCCCCACTGACATTTGCCACGTGCCCTCTCCTGCTGGCAGCTGCCTTTGAGATGCACTGCAGTATCTGTGTTCCTGCAACCACCTTCTGATCCAGGATTCCAGTGTAACTCAGGTCAGGCTCCAAGTACCACCTCTGCACTGACGCAGTTCAGATCCTCCCATGCTGCTACTGCAGATGTTCTGGCACTGGAACCTCGGGCTGGGAGGACCACTGGAACACAGGCAGGAAAATAACGACAGATCTTTAGTCCAGAAATGTTCCCGAAATATGGGCTGCAACTGCTTTAGATCCTATGAGCCACAATCACGTCTCAAAATGTTCGGGCAAGCTTGGAATTTACGTAGGAGGTCAAAATTCACCAGAGCTAAACTGGTTCTGATGTGTTCCCTCAATGAATCCTAGTGGTGAATTCCCAGTGATCCAAATTCCTATTTTTTTCTACTTTGTTTTTGAAGTTAATATCTGTAGTAGTCGTAATGTTGGGACTAGACTTTGTTTTCTTTGTGGCTGAAGTTCTTCTCATAGAATCACCATGGTTGGGAAGGACCTCCAGGGTCATCCAACCATTCACCTACTGCCAATATTTCCCCACTAAACCAACAATTCTCAACGCTTCTCATCATTCGTAGCAATCAATTTGATCTTTGCCTGCTAACATTTTTCTCTGAATTTGTAGGCAGTGATACGAAGTGGATGGGGTGTAGTTGAGAGTGGTGTAGAAGAGTAATTCATTTCTATATGATGCTTCCCAAATGAAAGCTATATTTTGTCACACTTGTAGTCATTTAATTTGCTGCTTTTCCCCCTGTGATGCAAATGAAAGGGAGTTTGGTCACATGATGAAGAGGCCAGGAATACTGCAAATGAATTCCTCATTTCATTGCAGACTTTCTGTCATTTCAGGTGAGTTGTACAGGTTTGGATGTAAACTGCCCACTCATCAAATGCAAATTAGATATCTATGTTTTTTAATACTTTATTTGCTTCAGATTTAAGTTCTATAGAACAGGTTATTTTGTCTTCTTTTTACTCGCAGTGCTTTTTCTAGTTTACAGAAGCTATCATTGACTTACAGCCTCCGGGGTACTGGAGAGAACTGGGTGGCTTTTTTGGTTGATCAGTTTATTTGCTTATTATTACTTTTTCTTCTAATAATAGATAAATTGTCAAGAGAAATTTCGACTTAATTAAGGAAAAAAAATAATTCACTTGAAACAATGGAGTGTAATTGGCACAGGACAGCCTTTTCTGTTACTACAGTGGAATTACTTGGAGCACTGCTGCAACATGTGAGTGTGAGCTCAGTGCTGCACGAAGGCTCTGGGGTTCTGCACTGTCTTTGAACTGGTGGAGAGAGGTCATTCAGGTCAGATATGCTTCTGGAATAAGATGCTAGGTTTGATCCCCACTGAAGTTTACCCACACTTCTCTTAATTGCCCTGTAGAGTATCAGGTGGTTTTTGTTTCTACTTCTCTTTATTGCAATTGAGGGGCAAGGGCTGCTGTGATGGATGGGATTAGGGTGAGCTGCTGGGGTGTACCTTGGGTTGAAACATGCGCTAGCCGGTGGGTGGAGGCATGGGGCCAGATCTGCAGCTGGGCTGGCAGAGTGGCATGGATGTGCACCAGCTGAGCCCTTGGCACAGTGAGTTTGGTAGATGGGGAGCTACAGGACTGGTCAGCTGGCTCATGCTGTAAATATTTAGAACTTTCTATTACCATTTTTAAAGAAATACCTCAAACCATGAACACAGCTGGTGCGCTTGTTAGCATCTCTATAAGAAGCCATAGAGACTGGATTACATTCTTGTAGCGTGGGGGTCTGTCCCTTCAGCACAGAAATGGGGCAGCACGGATGGAGGTTTTCTTCCCTGCTGATACTCATGCTCTACCTGCTGTACAGATAAACAGAGGGCTGAACTCTCCCAGGCTGGCTGTCTGGCACATTTCACAAGCACTAAAACTCACTTTAGGAAATACATCCCTTGCCAGGCATATAAATATTCTGACTATGCCACTGTAGTTTTCATGCTGTGCGTTGAAGTGCTCTGTGTGAAATGTCTACATTCATAGCACGGGGCTTTATGTCTTCTTGCATTGTGTTCCCCTGCCCACCCTACAGCTTGGCCTTCATTGTCACTCCCATCTTCCTGACGGATCTGGAGGAAGGAAAAAAGTACAGGCTTCGGCTTTTCCTCTTTTTGCCTCTTTATGTCAATCATCCAAAAGGGACTTTAGGAGATCCCCTTAAGGGAAAAGATGACACTTAAAGGCAGAACTGCATGAACAGCTTCTATCAAATTCCCACTGACACAGTCATCCCATCATTTTGAGCAAACTGCACAACTCTGTGCCTCAGTTTCCCCATTAATGCCATGTGCCAGCAGCTGCCTAGTTATGCAAACAGGAGGGCTCTTTTATTCTGTCTTAATTCTTTTCCCTCAGATTTCTACTGCAAGGAGCATTTCCAATACACAGCAGTGTGTTGGATCACTTGTATTCTACTCTATTCTCCTTCCTCCTTGTATGCCTGCCAGAATAGAATAAATGTCTTGAACCTGCTGCTATGGAGTGAAAGTAGGAGCCACAGATAGATGCAGCCCCTCTCAGCTCCCCACGTGCACCAATCCCCCCTTCCAAGCCTCCAAAACCCACAGTGATCGCTCCTCTTGTCCTAAGGAGTCAAAGTCCTTTGTTCACCACTAAACCCTGCTCTCCTGCAAAGAGCTGCTGTTGTGCCATCTGTCTCTTTATGAATTTTTTAGTAGACTGGATGTTTGTGGGGAGTCGGTAACTTAGTGCTCTGTGCTGGCCATTTCCATTTAACAAGTGGTTCTCCTAGTGATTAACTTTTTTTCCCTCTTTTTTTTTTTTTGGCTGACTAAAAATTGTCTTAGACGTTTGCCATCCAATGGATTCTGAAATCTTTAATGTGTACAGTCACTTTGGCTTGTAAATGGAGCAAACTGAAGGCCAGCTTGTGCTGCTTTATTTTTTTCAGTGTAGACAGCCAACAGATTCTTCCAGGAGACTGATGAGCCAAAAACATAAAGAGCTCTTTGGGCATGCTAAGAAAGTAAAGGATTGACTTGTGGTCAAGGAATTAGTTTGGGCTATGGAAGCCCTGGGTTCTGCTCCTTTACCCCCCTTGGTGCATGGTGGGCTGCCTGTATTTTTCTGGATGTTCACTTGGTCTCTATCAGCCAACCCAGGATAAGCGTGTGCTTTTCCTGATAACATTAGCTACACATGCTGAAAATTGTGTGTAAATACTTTGTTGTGGGAACTGTTGCTATTAAGGCAGAGATTGTACTGGCGTGCTTTGAGTTGCCTTACCTCCAGCCTGTTGGTTGCAGCCACCTGGGCTGAAGGTTACTGCTGTTGAAACTGAGCCAGCAATAAATCAGATCAGTGTAAATCGCTGCTGATTTCAAGCACAGATTCATTAGGAAGCTTATAGAACTGGAACCTCTTTTCCGCTAGGTTTTTCTCAGTAAGCTGTCATTGCATAGCTGTTCTGTCCTGAGCCTTTTGGGATATGCTGGAGGGAAATGTGATGCTAGGAAAAGGGGATTGTGGAGAATATGTGATGGGTGGGAGTGTTTGTTGCTTGAGTCCCACTCAGTCTGTAGCTGGAACAGTTAGCATGTGTTCTGGTTTGAGATTCACAAGGTGAGTAGCTTAGGTCTGAGCTTAGGCATACAATAATATAATTTAAATAAATAATCTGATTATTGCTACTACTGCCTAGAAGCCTTAAGAAAATAAGTCCAGTGAAAGCAGAACCCAAAGGGTTTCAGCAACTCTAGATCAGATGAGCTCCATGTACTCCATGTACTTAGTGTACTTTGGACAGCAAGCATGGATGAATTCCAATCTTGGTGGACTGATTGTGCTTCAGCTAAGATAAAGAACACTGGCGGTGCTGGGTGGGTTAATCTTGACTGAACTATGCAGAAATGTTGGAGAAGTTAAAACATAGTGCGGAAAATTCCTTGTTCTCTTTTAAATGGAAGCTTTGCCACTGTAATTAGGAGAAATTTGTTGTGTGCAGATGCAGTACTCTTACAAACAGCAAGTGGGGAGGTTAAATGGCTGCACAGCCAGCTGATGATAAGAGGTCTCGGAAGGACAGATGAGGTAGTGTGAGGAGCCATTAGAATCAATGGGTTTGCTAGCAGTGGAGAGTGGAATGGAGTAAGTTTCCCATGAACTAAAGCACCTCTGGGAATAGGAGCTGATGATAAATCCACTGTGCAAGCAGCACAAAGGAAATTCTGGATGTGTGATGTGGGATCTCTGCAGTTCAGTGTTTTCAAATGTCTGTGCTCCCTGGATCTGTCTGCACTCACCATTGGACGTGTCAATACTTCAGAGTATCTGTATCTTAATGAAAACATCCCTTGTATTTATGACCTGAAATGGTCTTCCCTATCACCTTTCCACTCCTTGGCCTCTGTCTAGACCTGATTTTATGGACTTGTCACTTCATCGGCCCTGACTCTTTTTGTTACTGCCTCTTGCCTCCCTTTTGAACCTTTTGTTTCTGCCCGTTCCTTCCTCGTGTGCTTCTCTCACCATCTGTTTCTGGTGAGATCTCATCTATTTCTCTGCCCTGCCAACATGCCAAGATTTCAGTCTCTCTCAAGTGTGTCCTCCCTGTCTGAAGAAGGCTTCCCAGTGAATGCATCGTGTCTGTTGATGCAGGAAAAAACATCTCTCCTACTCAGCACATCACCCAAAGCACTTATAAGAGAGAAAGGTTTAGGCTGAAGGTATGTGTTATGTAGCTGAAACTCCAATCAGTTGGAGCTGGGCTCATGATCTTAAAGAGATTAAGTCCTTGTGTGATGTACCCAGCACAGGGAAGGAGCTCTGTGATGCACTGAGGAGTGGGATCCAAGTTTTGTGTATTCCAGATTGGGTCAAATAAGTGTTTCTTCTCTGTAAGTGTGATCTGTATTTCTCTCTTATTTCATTTGGATTGCTAATGTGCTGCTGTCATCCAACCCCCTTCCTCCCCTTTCTTCCCCCTCCCATCTTCTCTGCTAATTTCCTTCCCAAATAAAGAGCTCCATGGGCGTTCCATTTATAACTTCATGTTTGGTGGCTTTTCCTTCAAGTGGAGTCCATTGAGCTTGTAAATTGTATTGGATCAGTGAGCCTATAATGAGGCTTCTAAGTCCAAACAGTGCGAGTCTGCTGGGATTTTATTGTTCATAAAGCTTCTTCCCTGGGGAGTGATAGAGCCATTAGGTGTGCGCTGTGTTTAATATTTGGCCATGACAGGAAGCAATAATTTTCTATCTTTTACTGTGGCTCTGGAGTTGTTTTTAAGCAGTCAGCTTATTTGAGTCTCAGCGGCTGTGAACCTATTAGGCAAAGGGAGTTGCTCTTTCCTGCGTGGATTTGTCTTTCTCACAAAGGCTGTTTTGGCAAAATAGAATAAAACAGAATGGGAACGGATTGCTCTGTGGTGCCTTTTAATCACTTGCCCCTCTTGTGAGCCATCAAGCGCTGTCACACCTGACAGAAGATGGCATGAAGCTGATCCCACCAGATGATGGCATTTCTCGTGCCGAAGGGATCTCTTATTTATTCCAGCACACACAACAGCTAGGATTCCTACTTATGGGCTATGGTTTGGGATTTCTCTTGTGGAAATCCACATCAAGACTGGCTTTAATTTCAGTGGAAGCAGCAGCAGCAAGGTTGTATTCAAGTATTTTGGTAGTTACTGTATAGAACTTAGCAAGAAAAAAATAATCCAAAAGCAGCTGACAGTTTTGGGTGCCTCCAATTTACAAGGTCCAAATATGAGCCATTTTCAGAAGGCTCTGTTCCCAGATGGCACTGCATTGTGCACAACCACTTCCGTTGAAATAGTTAAAAACAAATGAACTTAAACTCATAAATACGTATTTTAAAATATTATTTTCACTGGGGGGCTGAGGGGGAACATGTGAAAAACCAAAAAAGGAAAACAAAAACCCCATGAAGACTGAAAAGAAGCTTGCTCTTCCAGGAAAGAAAAGCAGTTGTCCAATGTCCTCTTTTTGGCTTTGTTGGGTTCCTGTTCTTTTTATTTAAGATCCTTCAGCAGAATGGAAGGAATGGCCCTAACCTGTTTCTGTTCTAGGATGTCTGGGCTCTAAGGACCTGGGTTTATAGCATCCTGACCTTGTACCTGCATGGCCTGGAGTGATCAGTGAGCTGAGCAGCTCCAGCTCTGCAGCTTCTGGAATGTTGAGCCTTTTTGCCTCTGCTCAGTTTTTTGCATGAAGGCAAAAATTGCTCCTCTGTGGATTTTTCTTCCCTTTAAAGAAAAAAAAAGCATAGAGCAAGTATTCTCATTAGAAACGTGAATCTTGAGCAAGCAAAAATGATATCCTCAATTGCCATAAGTCCCTTCAGCATTCAGGCTCTTTAGACTGCTAGGAAGTGACTGCTCGGATCTTTCCCTTTTATCCTGATGCTGCCCTCCAAGAAGTCGCCCACCTTCTCCCCAGGACGTGCTATCAGTTCTGCACATTGTGCTTTCCATTGTTACTGCTGCCTGCACCACCAAGCTGCTTTCTTCTCCTCCAGTCTGATTGTTGCAGGCTCTCACTTGCTCTAGTTAGGTCTGTTTCTTTGCTCCAGGGGAAAAGTTTTCCGCTACCGTATTTTCCCTCTGGGTTCTTGTCTTGATCTTGGGAGCTCTGTGCAGGAGGCTTGTATCAGAAAGGAAGGAAATAATTGCCTTGCTCTTATGGCTCTGTACCCCTGAGCTATGTTGCAAGAGCGCAGTTGCGCAAGGCACGGCCGTGTTAGGCGGCTGCACACGCGTTGCTTTTCAAAAAGCCAAACCTTACAGAAAAGAAAGATCACCGGGTGTTTGAAAAGAAGTGGCACAGGGAGTGTAATTGTGGAGGTGGTTAAAGCAGCTGAAAGCCAATGCACAGCAAGCGGATGAAATGAGCTGATGCCATAAAGAGATCGGACTCGAAGCTGGGATTGTTGATGCCAATGCAAATCGGATCAAATTGTTTTTGAAGGGATGTGGTTCAGTTTTCTTATGCAGTGTTGATAAAAAAGCTATTTCAGCAAATGGGTCCTGATTCAGCAAAGCAATTAGCGCTTGGTATTTGTTAGCATTGGTATCAAGAAGCACCCACACACATTTTGTTGAAAATCAGTTCTGAAATGAAAAATGGAACTGTGAAAACCCCCCTCTGAGCTTCTGGCTTGGTTTGTGTTTGGAAACTTATGGTAAGAAGTCACAATTTCAGTTTCCCTTTTTGAGAAGAGCAGACTTAGGAGTCTCATGCTCATGTAAATCTGAGACAAAAAAGCACCTGGCTGTTGCTCTGGATAGCAGGTAACACTGAGGAGATCTGCCTTCCTATGCCCCATGGCTGGGGGTGTCTTAAGCTCTTATGGCTCTTCAACTGATCCTTGAATTCCTTGCTACTGGAGTTTTCACTGGGACCTCAGACTAGACTGTGCTAGATACTGAGTTTGAGTATGAATGTCAACTTGAATAATGATGTTTTCTTAAATCTCTATTCTCATTAGGAACAAGGGTGCTCAGTGCCTTGAAGGAAAATCATCACTCTGTAGGTTGAACCCATGCCAGTGTAAATCATTTAGTGAGAACTGTTGGTGATGGGTGGATGGTTGGACTGGGTGATCCTGTGGGTCTTTTCCGACCTTGGTGATTCTGTGACTCATTCTACTTGATGCTGACAAAATATCTGGTCAGTCCTCTGCTAAAGAGGGGAGAAAAGTATACAGTGTTGTGTCAGTGTCACTTGTTGACATAGAACCTCAAAAAAAAAAAAAAAAAGAAAAAATCCTCTGGGATGTTTTTGTTAAAGGGATTTTTTTTTCCCCTTTATCTCGAGCATTTCCCAGCATTCCTTCAGGACATCTGCTTCTCTCATTTTCTAGCTCTACTTCAGTGCTTGTGGAAAATGTCCCTGCTTCTTTCTATTTAGCCAAGCAACACAAGCGGGACGATACCCTGGGACCACAGCCCTGCCCGATAACTTGCTGCCTTTCAGCTGCCCATCAGAAGCAGAAAACTTCACCATTTGTCTGATGGGTGACATGACTGTATTCCTCTTGCTTTTACTTCTGTAGCTTGTGTTTTTTTTAACAGGCAAAGCCTATGAATGAATAGATGTGAACTCTGTCATTTTCCACACTCCTACACTGGATGGCTGTTTTGCTCTGCTTGAGAGCAGAGAAAAGCAGATATCGTTTCAGTGTTCTCTATTTGCAGAGATCAAAGCTCACTTTAGAGCAGCATAGATTCTGATTTTTGGCTAATGTGGAGTGTCATGCAGCTGGGGCAGGCTCTATCAGCTAAGGCTGCCTGTAGTGTTGGGTATGTATGGTGCCTGGTTTGGAAGCATCCTCTTGATGGCTCTTCCTGCAGTTTGGGGAAGTGATCGTTCTGGTCAAGAGATCTTGGATTTGGTGTTGGGTGAGGAATTCTGTACTGGAATGGAGCCCTGGCTGAAAGATGAGCATCTGACAGCAGGCAGGGAGTAGCTGGAGCTTGGGGAAGAGATGGAGCAGCAAGAATAAGGTAAAAATGGGGAAGGGAGAATGGTTGACCAAGGTCTTTGTGGCATACGCTGGCATGTGGGGAGGAAATATATGTAAAATATAATGCTTAGTTTTGTGTGTGTGTGTGTGTGATATATGTATACATATATATACACACACACACATCAATTATACGCATGTCAAAGGGATTTAAATGAGAGTTACTACTTCAAACTACTTCAACCTTCATTTAAACATTTCTTTGCTTCTGAATACGTTTTTAAGAGCTGAGGAGTATTCTTCTACTTTAGGTCTGGGGTATCCTATTAAAATTACCTTCAGCAGTAGAGGTGGGTAAAGTTTTGTTTCTCTGCAAGGTTTAATGTGTGTATTTAAATATCTCCTGTATTTTGAGCGTGTTATTTTCTGTCTATAAGAAATCTAGAGCTGTTTCATGAGCTGTTTTGGGACAGTAACAGTGTTGGCAAAGAACAACGTAAGGTGGTTTTTAATGCAGTAGTTCTGTGTAGCTGCATGGAATAGCCTGAAGCACAGCTGTGATCCCACCTGTGTACAGACTTTAACAGACTACCAAGATTGTGTTTAGCTTAACCCTACGTAAATTGAGTCTGTCTTCCTCTTCTTTATGCCCTCAGACACAACATCTCAAAAGCACCTTGCATACTGACAGTGGTCCTGAGCAGTACTTAAAGCTGAAGTCAGTGGAGAAACAACTTGATTTGAGTAGCAGCCCTCCCCTGCCAAGACATGGATCTGAACTTGAAAAACTGAGTCTGTTTCTCCCTGCAGCTGCTTCTAGCCCACACTAAATAGAAGTCTGCAGAATGGAAGGTGATTGGCAGCTACCTCCTCCAGCAGTGGAGGCCCCAAGAAGGACTGTGTGCAGATAATGAATTGGTGGCTTTATCCCAGGAGACTGAGCCTTGCAACGTGGCACCCGCTCTATTCTCCTGTCACCCATGGTGTATCATATCCCCTGGATACAAAGGGAGTTTCAGGCCTTAGTGTCATAAATTGAAGTTTTCAGTCTTAAGCGTGCTTTTCTTGCTGTGAGAGAACTCAGTGCTAACTGTTGTGGGTATCTTTATGGAGTATTCTGATGTTTGGGTGGGGAAAGGGGATGCGCAGCACATCCCTCTGTCACTGGATTGGGCTGACAGCTTGTGCAAGTTGTGTTTAAGCCCAGGTGGTTGTGTTCTCACTGCTGCCTTCATCCATTACTTGGTGTCAGAGTGATGTCAGAAGTGTTGTCTCTATGAGTCTCTCTGCTTGGATCTTCAACGAAACTGGATGAGCAGCAGAGATGTATTTGGTGAAGAACTAGTCTAGAGATGTGTGTGAGTGCAGTGTGTTACATTAGCATTTAGGAATGCACTTCCTAAAAGGAGAGAAAATGCTAATATGTGGCAAAACTTACGATCCAGGTCTTATGCTATGACTTCTTTGTGGTTTGGAAGCATTAAAAGATTTAAATTGGGCTCTTGTTTACATTGATTTTCAGCTCCCTTTCAGGCTGTGAATGCTTTAAGCCTGCCTGGACAGTTGGCGCATTTTCTTGCATTTCAGTCATTCCTTCTCCATCTTCTCTGTTTGGATTGGAAGCTTTGCAATGCAGGGCTTCTTGTGCTTTGGTTTTATACAGTGCCTAATGGACTGGAGTCTGGCTGTAGAGTGGGTCTCAAACTGCTCCTAAAACAACGCAGTTGTTGCTGTTGTCCATTGAGATGCATTTATTTATTATGTGAACTTGATGGAAGAAGTCCCCTTTCTCCATGCCACTCTGTTGTTTGAACAAATGGGATATGTTGAGAAGAAGCTGATAGAAGTAGCTAAATAACCACTGAAATATCTTCCATTTTTAAAGAAATTTGGCTTTCAATTTTGTTCACAAAAACACTTTCAGTAGCTTCTATCACTTGCTGAAACCATTTTTAAGAAGAAAAGATTTTCTCTATAAAACCTTCTTCTGCCCCAGCATGCTGTAGCAAAATTCTGTTAACTCTGATTTTCATTCCCAGAATACAGCCTTAAAGTTTGAGAAAACTGAAGCTGCCTCAAGTGTTTCATGAAAATGATTCTCTATGTCCCAACTGTAACCTCTAATGATAGCATCTCATATTTCTAGACTGCTGGTACTAATTGGCGTTATTTGATCGTGTCTGTTTGCTGGTCATTGGGTGGCAGCTGAAACATGAGATGGCTTTTGAGGACCTCTGTGAGCAATAATTTACTGTTGTAGTGGTGTCACTGAAGAACTTCTGGTGGTGGATGAGAACCCTGTTAAGTGCTGTGCAAACACAAAATCCGGCTTCCAGTCGTCTTTTAGTTGTGCCCACGTTGGGGCCTCCTCTAGCATTAGAAATAGTGGCTCTGTATCATTGCTGTCATCCTTATGGACAGCTTCCCACTAGCGTTACCCACCAAGAAGTCTACCAATAAAAGAAGCTCCTCTCTCGTCCCATTGAAAATTTCCCATGTTTCCTTTCCTAAGCCTTGTTTTCTCCTGGAGTTCACTATTGTTTTGTCAGCCCACCCATCACAAAGCAGAGGTCACGTCAACATGACCTTTCCCTGGTACGAGGAGGCTGCTAAATAATTCACGTGGCCAACTTGATTTCGGGGTCCACATTTGTTTTTTCCACTCTCCTAATCAAGATGCTCATTTAATTCTATTCCAGCACCTGTTCAGCAATTAACACCCTACAATTTGCATCTTACCCTGACATTTGCTATCTTTCCAATTAGTTTTTATATCAGTATAATTAGGTAGGGTTATTACAGTGCATCAAGCAGGGTCGAGGATATTCCCAAGCCTTTAAGCTCTTTCCCAGATTTGTTTAGGGAAGCCACTAAGGGTAAACGGTTGATTAGGATCACTGTTTTTCTTCTTCATTCAGATCAGGTGAAAACTGTTTCCCCATGTGGCTCATGAAAGATCAGGGAAATATGTCAGTCTGTAAGAACTAATATTATGTAGTTCATGACTTTTTGGGTGAATTTACAGGGGATTATAAGTAAGGGTCAGGCTATGTTGCCACTTGCAGTAGCGTTCATGAGGGGACGTCGGTCTTAGTCTATATTAAGCTAAGCAAATTGTAACAATCATTTTAATTTTTAAAACCAATTTTTGGTGTTAACGTGTGGATGGGGAACAAACAAATCAAAATTAAAGGGCAACCTGACTGCATTGAACACTCAGCTTAATTGGCAAAGACGATGGAAGTGAAATGACTATTGGTAACACCTTCCAATTTAAACTTCACACGAGGGAGGTCTTGCTGTTCTGCCCTGCCTGGTGGTGTAGATTCGAGGCTCTCAGGGTCAAAAGCCATCTTGCAGCCAACATATATGGTGTCCAGCACAGTGGACCTTCCTAATCCGTATGTACTGCCAACAGTAAATGAGGTGGCTCTTTGCTGCTACTGCTGATTTTTTTTTCCATTGATATACAGTGCTGACATAAGGGGGACTTGATGTGTATGTGGGAAACTGGGAGGCAAGATCTATAGTATGGATCAGAGAGGAGAAGTTTTTTCTGATCTCACCCCCCCCCCCCCCCCCTGCTCTGCATGGTGCTTCATTTGGTTTGAAACCATCTCCCTCCAACTCCCCAATTCCCTTGCATCTCTCTTAATTCTGTAGGGGCACACAAGGACTGTATTATCAAGAGGCAGTATTGCCCTTGGCAAAGAGAAGTGATTGTAGGAAGGAAGATCTCATCTTGCTGGGTGCAGCGAAAGGGTGGCTTAAAAAGGAAAGGAAAATATATCTGATTAATTGTTCCTAATTTGGTTGTTCTGGGTCTTTCTGCAATAGACCTTACTGGTGTTCTTCAGACCAGTAAGGAGAGGGCAAACTGGGATTCCAGAAGAGGTGTTGGCCCACTCATTACCTAGAAAAGCTGGAGAAGCACAGGTCTTGTGTGTTGTATTCTTATGGCTAAGAGTGGTTCTTATGGTGTAGATCTACTTTCTCTATTTAATGCTGGGTTCTGTAATGAGTTTAATCTCTCCATGCTGTCTTTTTTTTTTTAAACTCTTCAGCCATTTTGTATGGGTAGCGAAACAAAAGATACCAGGCTGTAATGCCTTGGGAAATTGGGCTAAGGGGGAAGAAGTGGAATGGGGCAGAAGGGGAACCTGGGGAGACTACGTCAGTTAATGGGAATGGTAAGATCTGGAATAAGAAAACAAGATCAGCTACAAGACCATCAGGCAGGAGAAATTGAGCATAACATTTCATTTTTTGTGGGGGTCTCAGCATTGGCTGCTTTCTCCAATGCTCTTGATGCTATGGCTAATTTTTAAGGCTCTATCTCTTGCTGTTTCTTCATGATATCAAATCCTTATGAATGAGTTTCCATGAGCTATTGCTAAAGAAATACCTAAGCCACTAAGAGGGTCTCCGTGGGAGTGCTTAAAGAAAAAGCAGTGGAAGTGTTTTGAATTACTTTTGTGTGTTTGTGTATATACATGTGCCTATACATACATGTATATACATATATATTGTTTTCTTTTCAAAGGAGATTAAGGGTGTTTGCTTTCCTCAGATAGTGCAGGGGGGTGCATGCAAAATACGCAAATCCAAATCCTATTCTAGAAAACTTTAAATCTGAGAAATTCTTCATTTGGACTGAAAAGTCCAATCACACAGCCTGTTTTTGACTTATACTGTGGGTTGTTCTTGATGTTTTCCATTTTCTGTTCTGGAAATAGGGCTGAAGAAGTCAACAGGGAGTCAGAAGAATAAGGCACTAAGGAATTTCCATTTGAAATGTTTCTTAAACGCTAGATAAGAGGGAAAGATGTGCCTTATTAGTAGAACAAGTAACTATAAGGAGAAAATACGGCTTTCAGATAGAGGTATCCTGGTACTGGGGGAAGGGTGGAGCAGAGGGCTGAATGGTGGAACTCAAAACACAGCGGTGCTGTTTTTAATGGTCTGGTGATAAGAGACAACAGGAAGGGGGAAAGCTGAACCTCTGGCTGGTGAACATTTCCCCTCCCCTGAAGCCTGTGTTTGGCTTTGGTTACATTTCCAGGCTCGTCTGTGTTAGGGTTTGCTTTGCTAGGAGAGAGGAGGAGGAATCCAGAGTGGTTATTACATGGAATGGAAAGGGAAGGGTTAGACTTGAAGGCAAAGCAGAACACGTTGATGCTGGGATTCACTCCCTCTGCTGGTGCAGTGGAACCAACGTTTGCTGATTGCCTCAGCTCATTGCTCTCAGTCTGTGTGTGGGTAGGATCTGGTCTGGACACCAAGCATTGCTTTTTTGTCTCTCTGAACTCTGTGGTTGAGTTTGGTTTTGGGCTTTTGTCTGTGCCCGGTGACCTGGTGCTCAGACGGAGCTCCTTGGATAACAATAAGGCACTTAGTGAATGAAGCACTATAGCTGAATGACTGGAAATGTGCTTTGAGAAATGGGGAAGGGCAAGTTGTATAGATCCAATTAAAATCGGGAGAGAGTCTATATCGAGCAGATTTCCTATCTGCTTTTTCGGACTCATAGGCTTCAGCTGGATGCTTATCTAAGCTAAACCTTGAGCACTGAGCAGCTTTACCTCTGGTGTTCATCTCCTTATATCACACCAATATCTAGAGCCTCGTGTACTTGCAAGTGAGTGGAGAGAATAAACAAATAGCTCCATTTAAAACGGTAACCACATCCTGCATTGTGCAGGGTGTTGTCATTATCTGATCTCCTCGCACTTCGTCTTTCCCCCTTAATAGATTTCACCTTGGAATGCAAATACACTTCATTGCTGCTGAGCAATCTGATTAATACAGAGCATGGCTGTGCTGGGCTGGGAGGAGATGTTCCCAGGATTTCGACTGAGATCTTCAGCATTGCCTAAGAGTTCGGAATGGAAATTGGAATCCAAGTCTAGCAGTTAACTTGGGAATAGCTGTAGAAGACAGCAGTGACTTCAGGTTACTGAGAGCAGCAGCTCTTGGTCTTATGGCAGCAGTGCCATTTCTAACCTGTTGCTTTTGAATTTAAGTATTTAGAGCCAAATCATCACCTCGTCTAAAGATACAGAACAGCAGTGAGTCCTTTCTGGGGGAAAGGATGAAGTTGGTGTAAGTAATGTTTTGTTGGTGTCCAAAGAGAATTTAAACGTCAGTGCTCAGCTGTGCTTATGGGATTTTTCTCTTTGAGTTCTCAATTTTGTGGCTGCTCTGTCAATGGAATCATGGAATTGTAGAAGTTAGGGCTTTCTGTCTCCATTTGGTCACCCTGTGATGCTGAACTAAGGGCTCTCTCGTTGTATTTGATTAACATACCCTCCTGCTGTAACTTGGTGCCTTGCTTCCCTGCAGGCAGGTGACCAACACTAATGGCAGTTGCACTCGCCAGCATAGGGATGCGTTGTGTCCACAGTGTGATGTCTCTGGGAATGGAAGGAGAAAGAAATGAATTAAGGAAGTGAATAATAGCATTAATGATGTTTGCTAAATCTCTTCTCTACCGTACTAGCTGGTGTAATTGCTTCAGAGCTTTGTGTGCAAGCCAGCAGGCTGATTGAGAAATATAACCTGAATTATTCCTTCCCTTCTTCCCAGCCAAGCAGATAGCCACCAGTGAGGGCTCTTTGTTACCTAAAAACAGGAGCAGGATGTGTGAGGGGGACACAGTTTGTCTATCTAATCAGCAATAGCTGCGCTGCCAGCTGTATAAAGAGTCCATGAGTTTTTGGGGATCTATCAGTGCCTACAATTGCATTTATAGCAATGAAATTTCTCCATATGAATGTATAAATGCGTGTGAGAGCCTCCAGTGATCAGTTTGACCTGATTTTGTTTTCCAAGCCCCCCATTTATTAACACATTTTTGAACTGAAATGATGGGGAAACTGCAGATCCTTTTCTGATTCATAAAAAGCAAATTTTGGGGAGTGGAGGGGTGGGGGGAACAGTAATAAAAATGGCTTATTTTAAAAGTTGAAACCAGAGTTTAAAGAAAGAAATTCCTCTGGTTCAGTAACATCAGGACTGTGTGCAGCATCTCCGTTTCTCCTCCTTTTAAATCTTTTTGGATGAGTTCAACCATTCGGAGCCATCAGGTACAGAAGGAGCTGACTGCCGTCTGGAAGCAAATTAATTTGTAAGAGGAAAGGTCATGCAAAATATTTGGGACTTTTGGAGACTCTGCAGCTGAACTCGGTTGGCACCGGGAGCAGCTGTTTGGCTGCTGCTTTCCTTCCTGGGTTGCTGCTGTGTAATTATTTTTTT
Source organism: Gallus gallus (assembly GCF_016699485.2). Lineage (NCBI taxonomy): Eukaryota > Metazoa > Chordata > Aves > Galliformes > Phasianidae > Gallus > Gallus gallus. Next base: position 690,314 of record NC_052553.1, read on the forward strand.
TGGGGGGAGGACTGCGTGGAAAAGGGGGAAATCTGGTGCTGTTCTGCAGCCTGGAGCAGGTGACCCAATGCATGCTTTGTTTGGGGGGGGGGGATCAGGGAAGAAAATGGGGGGAGGCTCTGCGTGGTTGCATTTTAACACCTTCTCTGCTAAGCAGGAGGCCAGCTCGGGGTGCTAAATTCCTGTCTGTGAAATAAATCTGTGTGTTGTGTAGTCCCAAGCTGTCAGCAACGCTTTGCACTGATGGACTCTGAAGGAGGTTTCCTCTCAGTTCGTGGAGTAGTCAGCAGCCGCTAGGGAGCTGTCTTTAGCTCATATTTCAGAGTTAGCTCATTAGACCAATAACAGCAGGCACTCGCTTCTTCCCCCCCCCCCCTTTCCTTCAAGAATTTGTGAAGTCGGGTTGTGTTTATGGAGTTATGGCTAGACAATAATGATATTGCATTTCCCTTCACCTTCTGTAGCAGCCTGGTGAGTTGGATGGTGTGTGAGTTTTCCCAGAGCCCGGCGTTCTCCTTTGTCATCGTACCCACGGGCTGTGCTGCCTTTTGGGGCTCTCTCTCTTTATAAGGACTTTGGATTGCCAAGTTCTGTCTCCTGGCCCTTTATTTTGACCACTCGCATTGAGGAATCTCTGCCCGATGGCTTTTCTCCCCTTTGCATGGATAACCCATCTGTTGAATGGGCTCTCATTCCCATTTCTCTTTCTAAACCTCCCTCTACCCCCCCACTCCCTTCCTCCCGGCTGTGTAATGCCAATAATATTCAGTGCTGGTTCTCAGCAGCCTTCTTGTGATTCATGAACCAGTGCCAGCAAGAAGTGCTGAGCTGAGCTCTTTTCAGCTCCCCCTGTGAAGCTGCTGCTTGGCCTCCTCCTGCACAAGCCCACTTGACCAGTTACTTGGCATTGCAGCATTTCTGGTGTCAGTTTCTGTGTTTTTTCCTCCTAGCACTGAGGTGGCTGCAGTGCAGATAGATTCAAAAGGTAAATGTTAAAAGTCTGGCTGTTAATAAGATTAATTCTGTAGGATGCGGCCATGCTCCCTGAAGAGATGGGAGTCCTGGTCACTGTTTAGCAGGGGAAACTTTGGAATAACTCGAGGAGGAGAAGTCAGGAATAGTTCAGCTGTCATCTTCATATCTCATACAGCTTCCCCTTCTGATCTTACTCAGTTATTTAATGTCTCAGGTCTTTGCTTCAGTTGCAGTAGTCAGTGTTGACTGTGACCATTGGAAGCATTCAGTTAACAAAGAGGAAGAAAGATGCGAAATAAAAACAATATGGGAGTTATTTTTTTCATTGCAATTTGAACATATGAAAAACTTGATCTTGTTTCATGGGACACCTGTGGTTGGTAAACCACAATGGCAGTCCCAGGGCTTAAAGCTGTGGTGAGCATAGGAAGCCACTGGAAATGTGCTGGGGGATGTTACTGGGGGCTTGCAAACCGTGCTGGTGAGCAGGTAGGAATGCCATAGTCCATCTGTTGTGTCGGGGAAGGCAGGATATGATTTCAGAAGGAAGGATGTGAATGCACTGTGACCTCCTGCAGTAAGAAGTCATCCCCCTCAAATCTGACCGTGCCTGGGAAGCAGGGGATGTGCATCAGGGCTGGTTCAGACCTCTCTGCTGTCAGACCTCAGTGTTCTGTAGCTCTATCCCAAAGGAGGAGTGACTCAGTGTTCCCAGGTGGATGTACCTGATGTATTCAAGCCCAGAACAGAAAAGGTTGTAAATAAGATGATGCTGTATTGGAAGGAGTGCTCTGTGTCTGAGTCACTGGTCTGGGGAGATCTCCAGGTTCCTGTGACTCAGGTGATGTCCAAGGGCTGACTGCAGGAGAGGGGGGACTCCTTCAGCAGGTGAATCAGTGGGGCCAGTGCCAGCAATCTCAATTGATGAGTGTTAGCCCCTCAGCTGCACATCATCTCCTTCTCTAAGGTGTTCTCATTGTGAGCTGGATCCGAGCTGGTGCTTGGAGCTCGCTGCTCACGGTAGCAAAGGGATGAACAAGTCCAACACAATGCTCTCTGGCAAAAAGCACTGGCAAGCTGAGTATTAATTAAACAGCTGATAAAGTTTCATTTGGTTAATTTTCCCTGCAATAAAGGACTAATTATTTCAAAATGAGGACATTTCTGAGCGTCGCAGCAGAATGGGACTGAATGACCGTGATTATAGCGCTGCACACAAAACCCCCCCGGTCCTCCCACACACTGCCACACTGAAAAGAACAGAGGCACAAACATTTCCAGAGCCAAAAAACATGAGGTCTGGCTCAACAGAAAGAGGAAATGATGTTTTGTTTTGTTAAATCTTCCATTAAATCTTTTCAAGAAATAATATCCCAATAGTCGGGCTGTTGTGGGGCAAACTTCAAGTGCATCGTAATTATAGTAATTAGCAATGATTGGGAAGTTGGTTGCTGCTTTTTCTGTTCGTTTGCAACCATTAATTTTTAGACTCTCTATGCAAAGTTCCCTTTCTCAACGAGAAGCTCTTGAGTCTGGAAAGTGTATTTTCAATTATTGGAAGGAAAAAAAAACACAACACTTTTTTCCCTGCCAAGAAATGCTTCGATGATGATGAGCGTTTGTATTACAGTACTTGAGGTCAAAATATTTCCTGGAAGGAGCATAACTAATAATGGAGATAACTGTGATAACAGTTTCAGATCTTTCTTTTTGGTAGAGTATCTGAAAAGGTCTTGAGAACTACAGGCAAAAAAAAAAAAAAGACAAAACTGTGGGAGATGGGGTGGGATTGATTAACAGTGTTTCTCCAATGAATTTAATTAGCATCTTTCATAGCATTAAAAAAAATATATATCTGGAAAGTGTATTTTTTTCTTTCATGGCTGGCTGTGTGCTGCTTTCAGGACATCTTAATTAAGAACCTTTTTATTTACCACCTTTGAATTAGGTTAATGGGTTTTGCTTTTGAACGTGTAAAGTGGCCAACATCAGAGTGCCAGCGTTCATCTGCGGTTCAGGCTTTGATCTGTGCCATTGCAATGTACGTCTGTAGAACACCAGAACGTGTTGGGCATTCAAGGAAAGGTCTCATCCTGTGAGGGTCTTTGTGAGAAGAAGTTTGGGTTTAAGCCTGGTTCTTGTGTTGCAGCCTGGGTTCCTTCTCCAGGCTGCCAGTCTTTATTTTGACAGCTATGTGTGGCCCAGGGACTGAAATGGATCAACACGGCCGATGTCTGTGGATTTGCTCAGACCTATCTGTCTTTCTTAGAACAATTAGCCTGCTCCCATTTGCCCCCTCTGTTTGCTGTGTGTTGTCAGCAGAATGCTGTGGTTCTTCCTCTAGGTTGTTTTACATGGATAGGCAATCAGCCTACAGCTTTGTGTCTTGCTCCCTCTGCTCTTAAGGACTGGCACATCTCTGCAAATACCACTGCTCTGAGTGTGCTCAGGCACGATGGCAGGAGGAGGAACCCAAATCCTTTCCAGGTGTCTTCCAGTGTTATGTTTTTAGTGACTGAGTGCAGCATAACCCGACGTCCTTCCAATGATGATGATGTGACACTGAGTGATGCTGTGCTGGTAGGGGCATCCCTGGACCCACCTGGTGGTCTGTGATGCAGGTGAGCTCTTCCCAGGCTGCTGCTTTCACATGTGATTTTTCTATCAAGGAAACCACATATTTTGGTTGCCTATCTCATCCTTCCTCCTTCCCCAGCCCACAGCAGTTGTTGTTTCTCCTCTGAGGTTCTCTGTAGTTAAAGAGAATAAAATAATGAATGCAAGAAAGAAAGGAAACCGGAGTTTCTTTTTAGCGTTTCAATTTTATTTCTGTCAAATGACACTTGAGGAGCTGGAGCCTGTTAATGCTCTCTCCAAGGAACCAAGGCTTCTTTTGAGAGAAGAACTAGGGGGAAATGCAGCAGCAACAACAAAAGTGTGCCGGGCTCCTTCAGACCTGGGCACTCTCTGAAGAGCTCCGGCTGTCATAATTTACACACCTTGCCTAATTCAGAGCACATGTCTCAGCTACAAGAGGCATTCAGTAGACGTGCTGCTGTCTTCCTCTCAGTGGGCCTGCTGTGAGTTTGTCAGCAACGCTGTTAACAATGACAAAGTAGTTCATCAATAGATAGATATATATTTTTTAAACACCGATGTCCTAGAAGCAGCAAAAAAAAAAAAAAAAAAAAGAAACAAAAAAAAAAACACCAACCCTTTTTGTGCTCTTTGCAGCCTGCAGCCTCAGGGAGGAATGCGGCACGCAGCAGAGCCAGCTGTTGGGGCAGCTCCTGCTGCTGGATGCGTTTCGGTGTCATGTTTTGTGTTCTCCTTTAATCAAGGGATTGGCAGTTTGTCTTTTTAATATAGGGCTGTCTGTGGTTCTTTCTCGGATCTGGGAGGGAGGTTATCTGGATTCTTCGTAAGCTGTTCCGTTAGCGCAGAGCTCACAAACCCTGCTGGGCCAAGGATTGCAGTGAGCTGGAAGCAGCGTTAAACGCATTGCTTACACGTCTGCACTGGTTCCAGGCACAGCTTCATGTACTTCTGCATCATAATTTCCAGCTCTTCCAGATCAGAAAGGACATACTGCCTTGGATACAGGGTTGGCAGGACATGACAGTCCAGCATTTGGACCTAAGCCCGCTCTGTTGTGTGGTACACAACTAAGTTAGTAAGTCCTCCTGGATCCATCAGCGCTTGCAAATACGGTGCAGAGATATTCGAGCTGGCTCTGCAGGAAATCCATCTGGATGATTCTATTTCCTGGGGATTTTCTGACCACTGTGGTAACTGATATCACCTGAATTACATCGCATAATCCAAAAAAATCATTACTTGCACTTAACCTGTGGACCTTTGAGCTGTCCATTTGCCTCAGCGGTGCTCACTTGAATGGGCTAGATGTTGGTTGAAATTAGAGGCCAATAACTTTATATATGGGATATATACAAATTATATGAAGGCATAGCTGAAAAGTGTTTCTGAGAGTTGAAATATGTTTACGTGGGGAGAAATGAGTGGGACAAACATCCTCTCTAGCCTGAAGCTTTTGATAGATGCCTGTTGCATAATGGACTGTGGGTTTCATCCAAGAAGGGAACATTGTAAAAATGGAAATGGATGAAAAGGTAGCATGAAGGAATAAGAAAATAATGCTTAGTGTGAAGTGGGAACATACTCTATCATACTTCTAGCAGAGAGAGATACTAAATCAAATGTAAAGATCTTAGAAAAATACAGAATGAAATAGTGTTATTTGAGGTGTAGTTTACCTCTGGCATTCCTTCCCAGTCGGTATTGCAGAATATATGAAATTATTGATGTTTTAAAGTATTTTGTATGTATACAATATTGAGAATAGAGACCTTTGTTTCAAGAAGGACAGAGCCAACTGCTTGGTGAGTTCTGATACTGATCAATGGCTCTGTAGTCATTCACAGCAGGACTTTCTAGGAGAGCCCATCACCCAGGGTAAGCTAGGATTTGGAAGGCCAAATATCCTGTTGGATGTGGCAGTGCTCATGACCAAAGCCTTTGTTATTTGGCACTGCTGCTGAAAGGTGTCCTCTATGCAACAGAATGCAGGACCAAGTTAAGCAAACAAAACAGTAAATGTGATGGGAGGGAGCAGGTAGAAACCAACCCATGGCCTTAAGCCATGTTTCAGTACAGGAGTGTTACATGGCTCGTAAGACATTTCGTCCTCACTCTTTATGTATGGTGCTGATTTGAGGGCATCCAGGACCCCCTGCATCTAAACCCATCAGCTGTTTGTCATTTAGGACATGACCCACTAGAAATTTACTGGCCAATAAATGAGCAAGTTCTACTTTTTTTTTTTGGACTGCTTTTATGAGTTTCTTGTCAGTCCTCAATTTTCAGCCTCTTGGCAGGACTTTTATTTAATGAGTGTAGCTGTATCACTGCCATTCTCTGGTTCTATGGGATGTAGAACTGGAATATGGAATGGGCAGTCAGGGAAATTGCCCCTCTTTTAGCTAGATAAAGGAGCCCTGCTTACCTCCTCTCTCCCCTCCTTGCTGCTTAAGGAGCTTTGTCTGAGTTCATGCCTGGCCTTTACAACATGTGGTAAGAGTTAGGAGGAGGGGGGAAAAAAAGCAAGAAAGTTGATAGAAGTGTAGGATGGGAAGGTTCCGTAGAGCTTAATAGAATTGCATAGAACTGATATTAAAATCATACAGGAAAAGCGTCCAACCCGGATGTTTGTGAAAATCTTGAGCCAAGAAATGTACAATTTGGGCGGAGGTGTCAGAGGAGATACAGAGATGGAGCTCACAGGTAGGAAAATAAAATGAATAGAGGGATTTAAAAAAAGAAAGTTAGACATTGTGTTTGGTGGAAATAGAGTTGTGGAGGTTGCATTCCATTTTGTATCACCTGGAGGTCCATTCCCCCTCCTAGGCAGTTGTTAGGAAGACTAAAAGGATTAGCTCTTGACTGCAACATTGAATAAGTATTGAAATAAGTGGAGTGTTCTTCAAGCCAAAGTTTTTTCAGCCCCGTGGAGGGTGGCTTGGAATGGCTTCTAAATGCATGGATTTGCTCAAACATATAGATCAGCTGCAGAAGTTCAAGCCTGGCTTTGCTTTATACCCGGCCTTTCCACGGCCTTGGTCTGAAGTTTGTAGGAATTGGTCTCAAGTGCATTGCTAAGTAGGGTCTTAGTAGTATGGCTGCAAGTGTGGATCCTACAGGGAGTGTTTGTGTTTTCTCTTGAATGTCTTAAGGACACACTTGCTTATGTTACCTCTGTGTGGGCTTTTTGGCTGCTCAAGTACTAATTTGTTGACACAAGAATAAAACCATCTTTTCAAGCAGCATCTGCTTGTCTTTCTTCCATGAATTTTGCATATTTTCTTCCCTGTTTTTCCAAAAGCATTGGGCCCACATCCAATAACCTCTCCTCAACTCTTCCAAAAAGTGTTTCCGGCGATTGCCCAACAGCCTGAATGAGGAAAAAAAAGGGATTTAACTACATGAGAACAATTGTAAGCGTGCAACAACTTCGAAGGCAATAAACATTACTGCCACCAAAATCCCTGCAACAACAACAAACACGTGATGAGCAGGGGTCCATAACCGTGACATTTAAAAGCAAGACCTAAGGGTACAGTTGCAGTAGTGCTATAAAATCAATTTGAAGTCTTCTCACTTAGGCCTTTGATTTGTGTTTGTTTCTGGTACATTAATTTCAGATGGTGCCTCTTTTTTTCACTGCAGAGGTGGTGGTGTGAGATGCATGCCTGCATCTTGCTCTGTTATGGGAGAAGGCTGAGCTCACTGTACTGCTGAAGATGTGTTTCAGCCAAGCAAGGCAGCTTTCACAGGCAGGCAGCCCAGGTTAGAGCTGCTTATTGCACGCTCCTGGTTGTGCTTTGGGAGAGGTAAGCCTCAAAAAAGGAAGCAAGCAGTCCAAACTGCACTGAGCAGGAACTTATTTCCAACCATACAGGTGGAGTTGGGAGCACTTGGCTGTCAACGTTTTACTCATGTGAGATCCTTGATGAAAACCAACTCAGTGATATGTCAAGTAGGTAAGGGATGAGCTTCCAGGCCACCCTCATGCTTCATGGGGTGTGAATCCAGATCATCAGGCTCCATTTGAAATGAGATCAATCTTTTCATGCAGTGCCAGATATAGCTCTTAATTGCCCTGTCGTAATGCGTTATTCCTTTGCTAATAGTTTGAGTTATTTCTTTGTTAACCTTTACACAGCCAATAACAAATTAAACATCGTTATCTGAGTTTAAAATAGGCTGTAAATCTCAAAGCCCTGGTTAATACTCAGGTACTTACAACAAGGGAGCAATAAAAAGGACATTTAATGACAGTCTGAAAATGCAACATGGGAAGTGTTACAAGCAAGAGAGAAGAAAACAGGGCAGTTATGAATTGTCCACGGCAAGATGAGTTTACGTAAATGTTGTTCTTGAAGTGGGGCTCTGATCACAGGCAAAACAAATGGTAAGAAAAGCTCTCCACAGTCTTTGAGTGAATACCATTGTTCCAATGCTCCACACTGGTTTGACTTGGCAAAACTGGAGGCATGCAGTACAATTTTCAACAGACTCATTTGGCATCCTGCAAATAGCACCGCGGGAGAGAAATAACATTGGCGTGAGAAGACTGGAAGTTTGGTCTTGTCAAGCAGTTGTGTATTCCAAATGGAGCAATGTACCCTAAGTGCACTCGATTCCCATTACCTGGGAGAGATGATGAGGTTATAAGTAGATGAGAGTCCTTCAGCTCTGATTAGGTGCCAGGCTATGGACTGGTGGCCAAAAGTCTGAGAAGGGGCTTTGTGACGAAATGTCTCATTAGAGCTCTGACTTACGGTATTTAAGCATTTCTTAATAAATTAAGAAATGGGCTGAGTGGTTTCATGTTATAAGCAGAATGAGTTGAGGCATCAAAATGCACCGTATCCCACATGTAGGGTGTGTGAGTGACACATGTGGGACACTGGATTTGGATCACTTGTGCACACATAGGTGTGATGCAGGTGAGTGCACAAGGCTGTTTGTGACCTATGAAGGTGGACCTATAAAGTGCCTTTTTCTCTTGGGGTGGAAGGTTGCATTAAGGCATAGTGTTACCTGGGACTCAGATGTAAGCATTGGATGTGGGGTAAAAATTTTGGTGCTTTTGGGCTGTAAGATGACAGGAGAAGTGATGGTGATGAATTTGGTGAGCTTTTTGCTTCTGGTTTTGAGAGAACAATTCCCCCATAGATGTGCTAATAACCCAGTGCTTTCAACTGCATAAACCTTTATCCTCACCAGTGTTCCTTTACAAAAAGAAAAAACGGAGTAACCTCCGAAACTACGTGTAGAGCCATCCATCTGAATGCATGAAGGCAGTAGTAGTTGCCACAGAAGTAAGTAAGGTATTGCTGGTGGTCTGAGAGCAATGAGAGGTCGCTAGAGGTAGCCTTGAGGTGAAACAATATATTTGTCTGCCTACAGCATCTCTCGTGCCCACTTTGGGAATAAACAGCTTACAACGGGACCAGATGTCATCCGATTTTCCTCAGTGTTTCACTAAAATTGGAAGCAAGGGGGTGAACAGATTTTTAGCTGTATCCTTGGGATCGCTGTGTGCATGCAAGTCTGTGTGCCCTCAAATTCTTTTCCTCCGTAGTGCAGAGTCCCTTAAAAATCTGGCTAGTCAGCAGAGTCTTTTGGTCTTCTCTGTACTGGGCCTCAGGGGTGGAGACCTGGACCATGGCCTTTTCTGTGCTGGGAGCCTTGCAATTCCCATCTCTTCTAACCCTGCTTATCCAAAGGAACCTGGTTTCCCTTGAGGCAGGGGATAAATGGGATTTATACTCATATATGAGCCAGCCTAGCTGAGAGGTTTCAGTGGAATCTAATGAGACAGTCTGTCCAAATTGGGGATGGAGGGCTGCGAGGGCAAGAAGCCCTTTCTAGCTCGGTATATTTCTTGGGGGCTTAGAATGATTTTTACCTCTATAATTGTAATTCATCTTTCTTGGGAAGTGAAGTGTGCCCTCCTGTAACCCAACATACCCCAATATAGAGGCAAATTTCCTTCCAGCAGCACAGAAATACTTTGTCTGGGGGCTCAGAACTTTTCTTCCCCGAGGGATAAATCAGTTCACAGGAGGAGAGCTGCACTGCAGATGATCTTAAAGAGTAACAGAAACAGACTTTCATTATTCTTTTAAATGTGCACACGTCTATTTGTGTATTACATTGATAAAAGGCTGTTGCTTGTTAGTCTTGATTCCTTAGGCTAGTATTGAGAAAGTCCAACTGTGATTAGGAAGGAATAGGCTTTGAGAATCTGAATTAGAGCTGTGGGCTTAATTCACTTGTCTGTGCTAGGACTCTATAGCACCACTGGGAATGAAACCCAGCGCTTGAGATGTAATGTTTTGTCTGATGTACCTCACTGTGACAAATTCTCCCGTGTAATTCATTTGACTGAATGTAGGCCCTTCTGAAAATGTTGTCCAAGCCTGTTTCCTACAGTAGGACTGGGCTGCTGGTGAGCTGTGGGCCAAGTTTTCAGTGGTGTCTTTACGTGGTGATAGGACCTGAATCTTGTGTCATTTCTTCAGAAAATCCCAGGATCAGAGACCAAGGAAACAAACCCAGCATCTCACACCCCACTGCTTAACTGGGTGGTGGTGGTTGGGTTGGTGGAAGACAGGTTTCTTTTTCCATATGTTTCCAGGGAACCACGGTTTGCTAAGTCCTGTTTTATTTTTATTTTATTCTGAAAATACTTTGTGGCATTACAACCTTATGATGGTTTATTTTGGAAGAGGAAATGTTGGCACTGATGCCCTAGCCAGATCCCAATTCAGGAACTGGGTCACTGCGTTTTTCTACCTATGATTCCTTATGAGATTATTGAATAACATCTGTCTTGTGTGGTGTGACCTAACCTGTTTTAAATGCATTCCACTCCATAAGCAACTGCATTTCCATCGGAGGCAAAGTAATTCCTGCTCCTATTGGTGCTACTTGAAGATGCTCCTTCACCCACATTTTCCTAGAAATACCTAAAGATGTGCTGTATTGCAGTGATACAAGTTTTATGCCCTGGGCATGGCCTGTGGCCAGCAGTTTGCTTTCCTTTCTGTTTCCTGCTGGAGGTGGGCAGCTATTGCTACCACCAGCGTGAGCCAGAGATGGGAAGAATGTGGGGAGAGGACAGATTGTGGAGATGCCGATTGCTGAGCTCTACGCAGCTCTTCCAACCTCCTGCATATCAACAGGGAGCATTTGTTTAGCTTTATAACTGTTTAACATCCATCTGTGTTGGGCGTTGAAAATAGCTGCTGCTTGGTTTTGGGCATTGTGTGGTCAAATAATGTGGGCTTCAGAATAAAACCTATACAGAGGACTTGATGGCAAGAACACAGTTGTCCCTTAGTTCTACTGTATTGCAGCAGCGTAGAGGTGAGTGAAGGAGATGTGAAAATTTGCACACTGCACCCACTTCCATGGGCCAAAGCCTTCAGCACAGCCTCCCCGTGCTGCTTGGCTTCATTATTTATTTCATACCTGAAGAACCTTTGGAAATTTTGGGGTGCAGGGGGCAGCAGGACATCGAGGATGTGGACTGCGAGCATCATTAGAGGTGTCAAAGGTCGGCGATCCCAAAATTGACACACTTGACCCATTTCCTTGCCCCCACTGGACCTTGAGTCTGGAGGGAGTTCCCCTGGGAACAGCGCAGTGGGTTTGAAGCTGAATCTTCAACCCTTTCTTCCCATGAGGTGTATAATTCGATATTTATAGCCTTTCTCTCCAACAAGGTCTATGGCACCTCAGGGACCCATTCGGTAAAGAATGCTGATTCCCTTTATGAATTTTTGATGGGGGAGGAGGAGCAAGGGAGGCCACGAGGGGAACTCGTGAAATGTTAATATTTTCTTCTTTTTAGCAACGTTGTGAGCAGCCTCTCTGATTGCGTTTGCTGGATGAAGTTGTCTGAATTTTCCTTCTCCTCCCTTGCCCCATTCCCGCCTGCAAAGCAAGACCACAGAAACAAACATCTCCCCCTCCACAACTCCTCAGCAATACATAGTTGTTTTTTTTTCAGCTGCTGCCTTCCTCTCCGAATCCTGATGATCTGTAAACAAGATATTTTCCTTGAACAAGGTCTAAGTGAGCCTCCTTTGTTCTGCTTTCTTTTGGTGGTCCATGGGGGTGGCACCCCAGGGACTGGGAGCGTCTGACTTTATTTCAGTGCAGAGGAGGAAATGAGGGTTTTGCTTTTACTTAGCACGTATCAGTGCACATTACTCATAGCTGTAATTTTTCTTCTTCTAATCATACACACAAACAAGTGTACACCCCTGCTTTCTTTTTGTGGGTGAAGAATCTACTTCCATGACTTCAACCACAGTTTCCATCAGAGGATGATGTTTGCATTTGTTGTTTTTTGAAGTATAAACAGAGCTTTGCATAAATAAATCTACTTCCTTGTCTTTTTCTATTGTGGCATTTCTATTGCATAGATTTAGTTATCCTTTCCTTTTTCTTTGGCTGATGTACTGTTCACCTTAGTGTAAAGGGAGAGGACCCACCAGTGTTTAATATTTGCAGGAGAAGATCACGGAAGGGTCAAACCCTGCAAATGTGCCATCAGTAGGGTGAGGGTTTGGTCTGGGGGAAAAGGGAAATGGCAACCCCGGTGTTCAGAAGGGATTCTGGAGGAAAGGTTGTCTTTGATTTTGAGGAGGAGTGGTGTCTGTGTGTGCCTGCTTCAGCTGTGCAGATTTTTGGGGTGTCTGTGGCCAAGTGCCCCATCCAGTCAGCTCCCTGGCTTTGGCTCCTGCAGCTCATGCATTACAAACACTAATAAAGTAGCCATGGGGTGTCTTGTGGCTAGCTGAAGTCGGTGGGCTTTGCACTGTCACCTTCAGGCCAAATATTGATGTGCTCCCTTTACTGCTGTGAAAATCACTATCTGTGATGAATGGCAATGTGAGATGCAGGGCCAGGTCTGAGTAACCTCCTGCAGACACACCAGCACCTCCTTTGCTATCAGTATGCAGCTGTGTGAATGCAGGGTGCTATCACTGAGCTTGGGATACAAACCTTGGGTTTGCTTCCTGTTCAAAGTCAGATTTTATTTTAGCTCTGAGGACAGTTTGTGCCATGCTGATGATGTTTCCCCATCACTGATCCCATCTTCTGAGGGGAGGGTGTTGGACAGAACAAGTTTGGATTCAACACATTGGTAGGTAGACCTTTTTCTTAGATGAATGCGTAGTTAACCCGTGACCTCCCACTTCCATGTGGTTTTCTTGGAGCTAAGTATGACACACTATAATATTCTTCTGTTTCTGGCATTATTCTAATGTTAGATAAAACGTTAGGAATAAATGAACTCTTAACCTCTTTGGGTAGGACTAGTGGTGATCTCTCTGATTAATCATGGCAATTTCTGTATTTATTTAATTGGTGTTCTGCTGATACTCACGTTCACCCTTTCCTGCTTTGAGATACAGTTTTGGGCTTGCCTTGACATACTATTTGAATTTTCTTGGCTGGATCTGCCCCCAGAAACCTTAGCCACTTTCCTCCCCCTTATATGAGAGTAAGACCTGCTCTCTATGGAGATACAAAACCTCAAAGGTGATGTAAAATGATGTTGCAAAGCCCTTTTGTCAAAAGCTTTGCACACTGTGATGGCTTGAGCCTCTTTTGCAGCGCGGGGTGATGCAGGCATTGCTGCGATCAGGCAGAGAACTCCAAACGTCTGTAGGGAATTGAGACTTTGAGACCATTCAGAGCTTTTTACTTTGGATGAGCGAGGTAGCATGTCTAACACTTGTAATGCATTGGGGTTTTCCTATTGATTAACATGTACAGCAGTATTTATGAAAACGGGCAATTACTGACTGAGCCTTGATCCTGCAGACATATAAGACGTGTGTTTAGCTCTGCTGTCATGGGTTGTGCTGGGAAGTAAACTGGTGCCTGTAGTTCTGGGGTCCTGTTGTTGCACTGGTACAGAAGAAATCTGGAAATCAGGAGATCAGCATGCTGTGTTTCACTGAGGGTCATGTATTGTATTCAAGGAAAGAACATAAGGGAGCAGACAGGTCTGCTGTGACTCAATCTCATCTCAGTTTGTGACTTGGGAGGAAGAAAGAGAGGGTTGGATCTTTGGCTTAGGTTTCCCCATCTGTTAAATACGGATTAAGAAACTTTCTCTGCCTCCCCGCAGGGTGTAAAAGCTAATCAGTTTGTTAAAAAAGCTAAATCCGTTGGTTGTTTGGCTGCTTGTTGATTCCACTTGCTATGTGGTCAAACCTGGTAGCTGCTATGTTCTCCAACAGCTCCCCTCTGCATAGTCTTTATCCTCGTCATGTTTTGTGAATTTAATTTCTTTTCTTCATTTCTTAGAGTGGCCTTCCAGAGTTTGACTTTGTTCCAACATTTGCCTTCAATTTATCCAATCCTCTTCCGTACTTTTCTCAAGTATTCCTTATTTCTGTCTCTTACCTATGCTAATTGACATTTATTGCCATAGCTTTTAATGCCAATAGCAGTAGCTGTGCAAGATAAATCTGACCATCTGACTTTATTCTATGCTCTTTTCTGGGATGTTTTTTGTTACTTGCTTACCTTAAAGAAAAGCAGGTGAATCTTGGCTTCTTGGTTCTCAGTAACTCCAGGCAATATTCTTCCCTTGGTCCTGTGTGCCCATTCCCTCAATGTAATCTTCAGGTTTTCTCTTTTCACCTTTGTTTTGCATTGCATGCTACTGTCTCACTGTTGTTGCAGATCCCTCTTTAAAGCAGAGCTCTTTCTTTCCCATTTTGAGTCATGGCCCTTTCAGACGTGGTTTGGTAGAGCATTCTGTCCTCTACAGGCAATGGAAACCATTCCCATCATTGTAACTTTGCATCATTCTGGGTTTGAAAACCATTCCTGGTTCTATATGACTCCTGTGCAGTGCCTCTTCCATTTCACCATGCCCTTTTGCCACATCCAGAGCTCTTTCTTACCATTCACTGCTGTTATCCATTTCAGTGGTCTCCATAGGCTTTTTTTTTCCCTCCTTGTTTCCCGTTCCCAGCTTTTAAACACCCATGGGAACTTAGAAAAGTTCTTTCAGCCTTTTTATCAAAATAACCTTTAACACCAACCTCTGTGATGAGCCACCCTGCCATCCTGATACTGCATGGGTTGACTTCCTCTTCCTTCTTTCTTCCTCAGTGTGTTAGCTTATGAGTTTGAATAGGAAACCCTGTGGACAGCTAGTGTTTGTGCAGCATATTGCCAACTGCACGTAAATTTCTACCAGTACTTTGCAAATATTTGCAAAGGGTTGCTTTGCATTGAATTCTTGTTGGGATTGGTCTATGGATGTAGAAAACTTTAAGTATGAGTGGAGGTATGTGCAACATCATTTCTGCCTAATGAAGGCAGCCGAATACAAAAGGCTTCATGCAAATGTGTTACCTGTAGGCAGTGAGGGCCTCTTAAATAAAGCATCTGCTGTAATTCAAGTGACGTAGGATTAAAAACGTTCACCCCTATCCTGATTAAAGCAGTCTAATGCAAACAAGGATAAGATCCCCCACTACTACAAAGGTAGACACAGTTCTACAAACACCTATAGAAGCTTCCCCATCATTATAAATGCGAAGTAGACAGTGAATGTTTAACAGCAACCTTGTTCACCGTAATAAAAGCAAATTAGCCAGGCAAATACCAAAGGCATCTGTCAGTAGAATCCCTGATCTATTTTCAGTAACTTGGAGCATCTTGGTTCCCACCAGCCTTCTTGACATGTGGCTGCACTGTAAATTGCTTAGGGAGAAAGCCAGGCATTTAGCAGTCATAAAAAGGAAATGCGGCCTGCTGCTGCTGCTTGAAAGGAGCACTGCTTTGTGTGCTTTAATGCTCCTGCAGGCCTGACTCTTGTTTAGCTCCAGGCAAACGTGTCTCGGTTTCTCTCTGGCACGTCTGTCTGTCTGTATCAGACTTTATGGAGAGAGAAGGGCAGGTGAATGGGAGCAAGAGGAGAGGTGCAGGTTTACTCCTGTTCCTTCTTTCTGCTCAGCATCCCACTCTGCTTCCTCCTTAGCCAGTGCCAAAGCTCGTGGGGGGGGGGGTTAAAAAGACAAAGGAGACAGACTCTTTAGCAGGGTTTGTTGTCACAGGACAAGGGGAAATGGTTTCAAACTAAAAGAGGGGAGATTTAGACTGGATATAGGGAAGAAGTCGATGATGATGTGGCTGGTGAAGTACGGGAACTGTTTGCCCAGTGAGGTGGTGGATGCCCCATCCCTTGAAATACCCGCAGTCAGGCTGGACAGGGCTCTGAGCACTGATGGAGCTGTGGCTGTCCCTGTTCATTGCAGAGTTGGATCAGATGGCCTTTAATGGCCCCTTCCAACTCAAACCATTCTGTGGCTCTATGAAGGTGCCACAAGGCGCTGGAATCTGGCTTTTGTCAGAGGTTGGTACTTGGTTTGATGGCACTGGCAATTTTATCCAGTAGAGAAAAGAAGAGTTATTCTCTGTCTTAATTTAAAATTTAATGCTCGTGTGGCCTGGTTTCAACTCTGTACTTTGTCATGAGCTTCCTCACTGACTTGGGGTTATGCACGTCACTTCTGGAAGCTCTTCAGCTTTCCAGTCTGTGAAATGGTTATTACGGTGATTTTCTACAGTAGTGAGTGCTTGAGTTGCTGAGGTTTTGTGCTGATAGAATTTAATGTATGGATTGGTAAGAAAGATCCTAAATGGTCTAAAAGTTCAATGCTCAGTACGTACAAGTATTTTGCAGAGTTTGTTCTGAAGTGGTTCCATGAATGAAATCCTGGTCCTGCTCTGCTCTGAGGCTGTTTAAGACTACCTGAGTTATTCTGTTTTCAACCCAAACCCTTCCCAGCCTATCTTGTTAGTAAACAGAAAGTGCTGGCTGTGATGGTGACTCTCAGTTTGGTACTGCTTTGCCTTACTTTGTTCTACTCCAGCCTTGGAAATGCCTCTTTTCCCTATTCCCTAATTGGATATCAGTCAGAAAACAACCCAGTCCTGGGAACACGAGATTTTAATGTGCAGTGAATAAGCACCTTGAGACTGAAGGCTGTCACTGGGGCTCATCTGGAATTGCTTACCACGGGGTAAATTTACCAGAAGCTGTGGCTTAATACCCGAGTTTAAAAGGTGGCACCCAAAGAAATCCTCTTAATGGCTCAACAAGCTGATGTCGACAGGTCCTTTGCATTGAGGTCTTGTGGCAAAGTCCAAATCCTCACCCAGCATGTTAGGCCAATGATTACAGGGAATTTTCGTCTTGCTACTTTGCTCTGAGGTATCCGTTCATAAAATATTTACAGTAGCTGCAGAGAATGCAACAACCATCTTTATTTTTTGTTCCTTCTTCCTTCTTAAAACCGCGCTTCTTATCGCCATAGAACTGCAAGAACTGGAAATCAGGCCTTGTGTTTTCAGCAAGGATATTTCCAAGGTGAGAATTCATATATTTCTTTTTTCCTGTAAACTTTTTTTTTTTTAAACTATACAAAACCAAGCAGTGGAAAATAGATCAGAATAACTAATAAATAAAAGAAAATGTGAGGGATCAGACCCAAATAATACCGCGTTCAGCTGAAGTAGGCTGTATATTTTTTCTGCAAACTCCCTCTTGATGTCATTTTCCTACGTCTCTTGCCCAGAACGTTATGAGTGCCTCTAAAGATGTCAAATTGCCATTCGGCATCTATTGGGGCCTACAAACCTTTATGGAAGTCAGAAAGCTTAGCACTCAAATGGTGTTTAATAGCAGCCCATGGTGGGAGACTGCCAAATTGGCTCAACGGTACTGAGTTTGATTCTGAAGTGGGGGAAGAACATGGAAAAACTGTATGTGGTTTTTAAGAACTATATTCAATAACGATTTAACAATTTTAACCACATCCTATTCAGAAAAAAAAGTTAATTTATTTGTTGGAAACACGTGACGTGGTGTGATTTACCTTCTGGGAAGCAGTTTATTCATTAGAACCAGAAAGAACGAGTCAGAAGTGACTCCTAATAAACATTGTTTATGTGTGCATGGGTGTCTATTTCTTTATTTGGGTATTACTTTGAAAATTACTTAAGAATCACAGATTTAATGCAGAAGCATCCATTCTTTTGTTTGGATTTTATGTGATTTTTTTGGATTTTATGTAATTTTGGGGGGGGGTTATGTAACTTTTTTATTTTATGTAATTTGGGGGGGGTGTTATGTAATTTTTTTGGTTATTATGTATTTTTTATTTTATGTAATTTTTAATTTATTTTTAATTTATTTTATTTGTGTATTTTTTATTTTATTTTATTTCATTGATAGCTATTAATCTCTAACCAACCTCCATGGGAAACCAGCATTACTTAAACAGAAATCCACAGCCTGCTGGTATTTAGGTGCACATCTGTATGGTGCCCAAGCTGCTGCTTTTGAAAATCAACATTGATATCAAGGAGCTAACGAGAGGTTGAGGTTCTTTTTGGCTCCACGGGGAGTTTTTATGGAACGTATTGTGAAAATTTTGATGTAGGTGCATAGAAAGACATGCGCGTGCGTTTGGTTCCTCTTCTCCCTTATTTTGAACGCAGAGCTGAATGTTCTTTCAGACAGAGATGGGTCAGATGGAGTGTTTGTGATATAGAATTTAATTAGTTGTTGATTCCATTGATGGAATATGCAAATATATGTATTAGAGGATGGAAGCTGATTGTAGCATGGATTCATAGTTAAGGTATGAAGGTCCTGAAAACAGACGTATAGTACTTATTCGTATACGTATACTTAAATAGTACTTATATGTATAGTATTTATAGGAGCTCCTGATTTTCCATCAGATGAGGCTGTAAGAAATGGATCAATTCATCCCTCAGAGCTGGAGGTGCTGCGGTTACTTTCAGGTGGGGATCGGTCACAACTTCCATTTGTATTTTTTGATAGAAGTGGGTCTGGAAAGAACAGAACCGCTCAAAGAGACACGGCTCAGATTAATCTCTTGGATTTCTCACTGCTGGTGCTGTGGCTATTTCTCTACCCTGGTGTCAGTTGGTAACGAGGGGGGAGGACCGGGTGGGAGCGCGATTGTTCTGGATGAACTACCAGCGACCCACCGGGAATACTGGTACCTTGACCTCCCTGACCCTCAAAGTGCTGAGTGTGGAAAATGTGAAGTCTCCATGGACCTCAATATGCACAAGATGTCAGAAAAATGCAGTTCTTGGAAAACTGTACCTTTTTTTTTTTTTCCCCTTTCTTTCTTTTTTAAGGTTGCATCATTGTGCTAACGTTACAAGTTTTCCTTCTTTTTGTTTTGTTTTCTCCCCAAATGTGTGTTTTCCCTTTTTCACATCCTTTCAGTAACGTTCCCCTTTTTATGGCGTTAAGGGTGTTTGCAATTGTCCCAGGAGAAGAAAAATGTAATAGCAGATTTTAAACACAGTTACATTGCAAAATTGCATCGTGTTTCTTCTGCCTCCACCACGGAGCTGGGATCTCTTTTAATAATGTCTTCCCCACATTTAGCCAAAATCTCCGCTGAACTTGAGTAAACTTCCTACAGCTCCTTTTGGGCTCATTAAGGGCCAAGCTATATTTCAATTCTGATATTTGGGTGTTTCCTTGGCAACAGTTTTTTTCATTTGGACACATAGGAGGTTATGGATCATACACTTGCTTCTCCGAATTCCCAAGCATTGTTCGGCGTAGTAAAGCACAGCCTGAGACTGTACAACAGCAGGGCTGATTGCAGGCTAGCTGTTTGTGACTGATGTCGCAATTTAGGATTTATAAGCACTTCCAGATTATTATTTTTTGCCAATATCCAGAAATGTGTATGGTGAGCATACAACTCACAGAAAGTTCAGTCAACAGTTTAAGATTTCAGCTAGCGAGCCAAGATTTTTATTTTTTTTATCCCCTTTTGAGGAGAGAAGGGTGTATTTGGTTGGAAGTTTATACAGGGTGCCTCTATGGGGTTTGGTTGTGTTTGTCCTCACTCCCCATTCATGCTCTCAGCACACCTGCCCTTTCTATTATGCGCTGCACAGATATCCTCTCCTGTTTTCCGACGTGTGATATATAATGCCGTGTGTGGACTTTGAGAGTAAAACTTTAATATTAGGCTTGAGCAAATTATTTTTGATTGCGTTTGCCTTGGTTTGTCTATTGGAGGAGACAAAAAAAGACTTCTTAGAGGAACTGAGACCTGATTTTTGCAGGAGCCTGAATGGTTTTCTCTTATAGAGGACAGTGTTATCTCAGCATAGATTGTCTATTTGCAAAACGAGTGCCAGCACTCTTGGTGTGACATCATTAGTGGGTCTCAGTGCATCTTGCAGAGGACATACAGTGGTGTGTTCATGTGAATGGTTTTCGTATGGATGATGTTGGATTTTGTCTGTAAGATGCTGTTCTGTAATGAGGTGCAATCAGTGAGACATGGAGAAAACCCCCAGTCCTTAATTAACTGAAGAAATCAACAGACATAAATAATGTTTTAAAACACGTGCGTTGGGTACAGGAGATCCTGTTCTCTCGCTGCCTTTCCCACTTGAAACAGGAATCATTTTTATTAACTAAAGGTTGCTACTGGAAGGTAAAACGGCACGGAGGTTGCCAGAGGAATGGTGGTATTTTAAGGCACACAGGAAAGGCGAAGGGTTTCTCCCATTACCACGATCCCTTTACACCACTCTGAAGGTGTAAATCACATCTGCTTCTGGCTTCCAGCCACTTTAACATCATCCAAACAATGCAAAGAGACCCAACAGAAAGAAAAGCCGGGCTTATTGTGCTCCGTTGGAGAAATAACTATGCAGTATTTTACCAAAGGAGCCTTTAAAAAAGGTGTTTAAATTCCTGCAGACTGAACCCGTGTTTACCTAAGAGACCAAACACCTCTGCTGGTGTGTTTTCTGGTCTTCCAGGTAAATAAGGAACACTTAATAAAGGCGCTTCGTTAACGCGCTCACCCCTGATACAGCGCTGGTCCCTGGCGTAAATTATCTTCTTTATGAACCAGGTAAAAATTAAGTACACAAACCAACATTTAAATAACAGGAGTGGGATTACGTGTTTGTGCTTGCATTTCCAGCCATGTGCAAGCGGGCTTGATCCTAAAGATGAGTAGTTTTGGCAGAGATTATTTACAGCTCATACCGTTTTTGTCTTTGCCTTTGATTGTTCGTGAGTGCCTGAATTTGGTATTATCAGCCCTAACTTCCAACTTCCTGGGTTTTATCAGCTTAGGGCAGACATTTACCCCTATTTAACCTTTTGTAGGGTTTTGTGGAGGGAGAAATTTGGCAAAAAGAAAAGGTTTGGCTCCAGCAACATTGGAGACTAAAGCTCCTTTTTCAATTGCTTGAAACAAAGGGGAGTTGAGAAATGCTGAATTCTTACCCCTAAACCCAAGGAGAAAAAGGGGAGACCTGGGAAGGAAAGTGGCTCTGCTGTCTGTTTATGGCTTTCCAAACATAACTCTTAAATCCAGATGTATAATTAAAGTCAGCGACTCAGAAAACATCAAACATCACAGCAGACTCCGCCAGTGGAGTGTGTGTGTGTTGGCTTACAGGCAGTGCCGAACAGAACAGGAGTGTTTTTTGGTTCATGAACCTCCACTGAGTGTGACATACATGAACTTATCAGTTCTAGCGAGTGATTTAAAACCTCACCCTCCATTTCTCTGCAGTGGTTTGCTTTGGGGACTACTCCTTCTGGACTTTCCTACAGTACCATTATGGGTCCATAAATCAGTACCCAGAGCCACCGCCATGGCCTCATTTTCCTTCCCATAAGAGTCACAGCGCTTCTCTCCCCGTGGTGCAGAACTTCAGGTGCTCTCTTTACCAATAAGAGCAATGCTGTCACCAGCCCTCCCTGCTTGAGCAGCATGTTCTTTCTTCCAGAGGTGTGAAACCGGGGTGAGCTGACCCAGGAGCAGCCCTGTTTGTTGTGGGCTGTTTTATTGGGGAAAGGAAAGCAACACTCGCCGTTTGCAAGTCCGAGGAGAGTTTAATTAAACTGATTTTTCTGTTGCTTAAAATACACCTGCACCTGCTTCTGTGGTGCTCTGAGAGGCTCCTGTTCCCAGAAGGCTGAGGCAGATGGGGGGGGAAGGAGTGGAAAGTCCCATTGCGGGTTGTTTTCCTGCAGCCGGGCTGTGCATCTCAGGCTCGTATGTCTGGGTCCAAATGTTTGCACAATGGAAGGGAAAAAAGGGAAGTTTCACCTTTAAGGGGAAAGGAACGAATAGTGGCAAATGCTGCAGGTTAAAAAAAAAATCTAGGGGGGGGAAAAAAAGCACCAACCATCTTATTATGAAACTTTTCGTGAAGGGGGGTTCTTATTTTATTCACGTAGGTTGTGAAATAGGAACTGGTGAGAGGTATTGAAGTGTTTTCTCCTTGGACAGCCCAATCTGCTGGGCAGGATTTCACCATAGCATTGCAACTCAGGGAGCTCATCGAGTAAGCAGTAAACTGTGCTCTATGCAGAAGTGCTCGTTGTGGTCGCATTCCACCTGTCATAAAATGCATATAATGACTGATGGGAGAAATTACATGTGAAAAGTGGAATGTTAAAGTGCTGCCCTCAGAATGGATCGTATCCTTAAAGAGTGCTGTTCTGCTGGAAGGATTTTCTGTGTGATTGCTGTTTCTGTTCTCCTTTATAAACAAGGAAGCCGAAGGGTGATGGCTTTGCTGTCGCACCTTGCAGTATTCAAGCATTCCTCTGCCTCACCAGCATTTGCATGCTTGGGATGGAAGCTTGAACAGAAAGAAGCCACAACCCGGTGTGTCATTGGGTCCAGGGAATATCTGGAGCAGATTTTGGAAGCCACCTGGTGCGATGCTGAGGTATTGCACTTCTGTAATCCCAATCGGTAGCATCCAGGTGCCCATCAGAAAGGCAAGATTTTTTTCCTTGAAGGGAATGCCACTCTTCCCATGCCTTGTTGGCGGCTGGGTGGGATGCGAACTGAGGTTTTGGCATCGCTCCCTGGGGTCTTGGTTAACAGCAGGAAGGAAAATGATTGTGCTGAGGTCAGGGTTAGAGCCCAGACTTCCCAGAGGACCTGCAGGTGAGGAGAGACTCATTTGTGGCCATCTTGGAGCCATGGCTCAGTCGCACTGGGCACAGTCCCTGGGGAAAAGGACTTGTGGTCTGTGCCCCAGTGCCTGCAGGCAGCTGATCCCATGGATATACCAAGGGCTGCATTAGTATGTTCCTAGGTAACGAGTACTGCGATAGCTAATTAAAGGGAGTTGTCCTGTTTGAAACGGGTGGGTCATCCCATGGGCTGACTGATTCCTGTACTATCTCTTTAAGGCAAATCGTGCTGTTTCTTGGAGGTGAAACGTGAAATTTTGGGGATATTTTTGTTTTTTTTACATGACTTTCCTGTAGTGCACACACACTGTGGTCTCCCTTTGTCTTCTCACCAGCTGAGCCTCAGCTGCAGATTCCCAGGCTCTTCTTCCCCCCTCTGTTCTCAGCAGTGATTTAATAAATATAGTTTAAAAAATCACTTTTTCCTTTCTCCTCCACCCGGCTGCCAACTCCCACCCCCATCCATGTGCGTATGCATGTGAGCTGAATTCACATCCGCAGCCAGCAGTAGGTCTGATTTCACCAGAACCAAACACAATCATGCTGCTTTCCATAATTTCCCCTCCACGTCCTTTGGGCAGCTCGGATCTGGGGAGAGCATGACCTAGAGAAGGGCAGACCAGGATGACAAAGTCCCCACTCCCAGCAGATGGGATGTGCTGAATCTTTGGAGAAAGCCTGTCAGCACCATGTGGAATTCCCTACCCAAATTTGCTCAGTGCTACAGTAAATATTTTAGTTCTTGTTGCTGAACATTGAAAAACATGTTTGAATGCAGTCTGTCGTGGGATTGCCTAATGTATATGTGTAGCTCTGCTTTCCAGTGCTTGGATATTTATGGGAATTTTATGCTTCTGAGATCTCAAATCCAGTATTCCCTGCCACAGACCTATCAGGATTCCCATGGGCTTCAGTGGCACTTACAGCACAGAAGCTCCCAACGCACTGAAGCGTTGGAGGGCAGGGATTCTGCCAGGACATTATGCTTGTATGGAGCACAGTGCTGTTGTCCCCAGCTCTACTTGTGCCAGCTCCGTGATCAAACCTTGCTGAGGGTGTGCACATGTGGAGGTGAGAGGCTTGCACATGGGGCTGCTTGTAGTGTGAATGGACCAGATTGGTGCAAAGCAAGACCAGGGAAACCAAGGCATGGAGGAATAAGCATAGAGTTAAGCTAGGTTGTGCAGAGAAGTGTGAATGCCCCATCCCTGGAGGGGGCCCATGGCCAGGTGGGTTGGGGCTCTGGGCAACCGGACCTGGTGGGTGGCAACCAGCCCATAGCAGTGTTGGAACTGGATGATCTTTAAGGTCCCTTCCAACCTGAGCCATTCTGTGATATACAAGCCTCAAACTTTCCAAATCCTGTCCCTGGACTGTTTTATGGGAAGTAATCCTTAGTTGAAACTTCCTTTAGCTTCTCCTATGCAATCAGTTTAGAGCAAATGAACGTGTAGCAGGGAATTAGAATTATTTTCTTCTCTTCATGGCATTCATTCATCCTGAGGGTTATAATGACTCTAATAAAAATTAATGCAAAGTACAGAGCAGTTGACCACGAATAAACTGGAGACAAAATATGGCCCCAAGATTTTTCATGAACTTCTGAAACATGCATATCTAAGCCAGTCCTGCTGCCTTATTGCTGCACTGGTGTACAGCAAAAGCATTAAGGGTCTGAATGTAAGTGAAGTAATGTAAGACAAGATCTGTCAGCACAGGCTTTAATGTTGCTTAACAAAATATGTTACAGTAAATCTTTATAGACTGTATAAGTACGTTGAGTTCCAACAAAGTAAACCAAAGTAAACATTTCTCTTATGGGAAATTAAATTCCATGTGGTTAGGGCAGAGCTATGATTAATTCAATGGCAATGAGAATATAGTAAAGTTATTGACTGTGTCTGAGAAACAATTTAACGTCAGAAAAAAAGAAGAAGAAAGTCAAAACACCAAATAGTAGGAGGGGAAAAATAGAGCTGGAGTTTCTGATCTTTAATTATAAATTAAAGCTGTGATGCTGTAGGTATTAAAGCCCCATCAATTATTGATAACGAGCTCGCTGCAGTGTTAGCACGCAGCCATCATCTGCACCAAAGGGGTGTGTGTGTGTATGTGTGTGTGTGTGCCCATGTGTGCGTGTGATTTCGTTTACTCCCTGAACCAATATCAACAGGAACAGTGAGCACTCGGAGGGCTGTTGGACTGAAGCCTCAACCGGAGCGCATGGTTTCATAATGTTCGTTTTAGCTTTAAATGATTTTTAATATTCTACATATGGTTTCATGGTTTTAAGCCTCCTCACTGGGAATGAACAAGGCTGCGGTATTATGATGAATAGTGGATCAAATCCAGGAACACCCACTTGCTTCCCTACATATCAAACATGTGGCGCTCCCATTAAATATGGGAATCTCCCTGGGGATTGGAGTTGTCCTATCTAATCCAGTCCTATTTTGTTCCCCCGGCCCGGATTGAGTAGGATGCATTGTTCCCATACATTCTTCTTTTAATTAAATGCAGTAGATATGTCATGTCAATGAAATATCCCAGGTCTGTTTTTACATCTGTAGCCATTTTCTCCTCCTTTACTTCCATTTGCCTTCTTGGAAAGAAATTCTACGTTAAATACAGTTTTGGAGCAGTTGATTGGCCGTGCGTTTGCTGCCAAAAGCATCCAAATAAAAACCTTAACGTTGTTTTCCATTTATTTTTTGCTTTGCCAATGTAAAACTGGACTATAATGTCACAGAGGCACTACTCCTCTGAGAAGTTTCAGACCCACCAGAAAACACAGCCTTGGAATTAGGAAATCACCTTATCTCCCTGTTTGTTGTGCTAATGATTTTTGCAGCCATCCCCCCAACCCGCATCCCTCCCCATCTCCATTACTTCTCCCATCCCTGCAGGTATTGGTGTGATGGACGCTGGGCTCGGTCGGGTTTTATATTTGCTGGGATCATTTGGTAACGGATCCAATGGGCACAGATCTTCATCACTGATAAAACAAAACCCCTCCCTGCATGTAAGGCCAGGCAGATTACTCAGGTTTGAAAACCGAGCTGCTTTTTAACAACGTCGCGTTAAATTATTATTCTTTAAAACGCTGGATTACAGCTAGGAATTCTCTGGAGGTTAAACTGGAGCCTTATTATAAGGGGGACTACAAGTAAACATTATTAATTATAAAAAAAAAATATTGCTTGAATTAGGTTTTTTTTCACACCTGCTTCTTTCTTAATTAGCTAGTAGTGCACATATTTCAGTCAGTTGAACTCTTTAGTATTTATTCAAGCATACTTGACATTAACATACTGTTTGATGTTTGATATCCTGAGTTTTTAATTTAACCACATGACAACAAATGGTATTTATGAAATATCAGTGAGCTGGAAAAACATCCCATGTTGCAGTCGTGTGCTGTGGTGAGCTGAAAGCTGTTTCCTTTCTGAGGTTTAAGAAGGGTGTAGAAGCACGGGGGCGAAATGTACCTGCTCTCATGCCCCTGTTTTGGATCCTTGGTGAGATTTAGGGGCAGAGCTGCCAGGAGAGGAGCAGAGCAGGTCCTGCCCTGCTAACACACGAATACTTCTGGGGTGATGTCATAAGTGAGAGGACTCTTACAGAATGGGATTTGTACCGACCAGCATCATCAAGCAAGTATGTGACATCTCTGTGCCTGGGTTTAGGACAGTTATGATGCTTAGTGTCTGGATCGTTACCCTTTCCCTCCCTCATTTGCAAACTTTCCATCAAAATGTACAGTATTCAGCAGTGTTTCAGTTGTGCCCAAAGCCTTGAGCTGCCATTGGGTCTGTCAGCACCCATCACCAGGGCACAGCTCCTGCCAGGGGGAGTTTGCATTCAAACCAGATTGTATAAACACGGGGTGCTGAGCCCAGAAACCACATCGGCATGTGAAACAACTTCCTTAGGATCTCACAGCGGGGCAGCGGCAGCGCTAGGATTAGCACAGGGCCCTGAAATCCCAACCTCTGTTATGAGAACATCACCCTGTGGGTTTTTATGCATTTATTTATTTTACTGGGGAAACTGAGGTATGAAGTGGTCAGTCAGGTCTGTCACAGCGGCTCCGCGTTAAGGACAAAATCCAGTCCTCCAGGTTGCGTTTGGGTAAAGTGTTGACTTCAGGATGTGTCAGTTATCTGTCTCTGAGTAAATAATCCAACATCTGTAACTACGAAGGCCTATAGCCAACAGTGACGGCTTCTCAAACTGGCTGAGTCTTTGCCAAAATCTCAATACCTGCTGTTTTGGTCTTCGTATATCATCCTGCATGAGGTTTACAGAGAAACGGTTGGCTTTGTGGGTAAACGAAAGGGTGTGGAAGGTCTGAGTCATTTGTTAAATCTGCTGCAGATTCTCTTGTGCAAGTCTCATTCTCTTCGGTCTGCTTCCCGTCTGACAGCAAAGTTTTCTGATTTGGTTTACGGATGTTACATTAAGCAGAACGCAACTGTTTGGAAAAGATTGTTGTTAAGGGTTTGTCGGTTAATGTATTTGAGATCCCACATGAAAAAAATTCAGGGATGGAATAGCAAGGAGTTGAAATTTCAGGTTGACTTGGAATGAAGTTTGCGTTTGTTTTAGAGTTAAAATCATTTCAAGATCAAAGCTCTTATTTTTATTGAATCGTAGACTGACTTGGGTTGGAAGGGATCTCAAGGGTCATCAGGTTCCAACCTCCTGCCGTGGCTGATTTGCCAACCACCGGACCATGCACCAGGTCAGGCTGCCCATGGCCCCATCCAACCTGGCCATGAACACTTCTGTACATTTGGTACCTCTGCCCGCTAGAACAAATTGCAGGTGCATCTATCCTACCTAGCATTTTTGCTTTATATATATATGTTTGTATTGTTAAGATACTATTGATTGTTAGGATAGTATTTTATATTTTCAAAGCCATTGGGGACCACTGCGCAGGCAAGAACCACAAAAGATTCAACAATAATTATGCATCACTTTTATTGTGTTTCCTTCTGTGTCAGGTAGAGTCTTCTGATGAAGAAATAATGGTATAATGCCCCAGTTCAGACTCATTTTTATCTTTTTAAGGTTCCTGGTTGTTGTAGGAGATGCCAGTTTATGTATTCCGTTGGTGTGTCAGTAAACCACTTTAACATTGGTCACATCAACGTGTGTCCACTTTTCTTCTCCCTGCCTGGCTGTTGCAGTGTGACATCAGGCACTGGCTGTGCTTTCACTGCCATGAACAAGTTGGCAGTGGAAAGAAAACAACAAAAGAGTGGTTGTGTTTGCACCCAGCACTTCAGAGGAGTGTGCAATGGGGAAATATCTGCTCCTGGGGTGGGGTTTGCTCTGAACCTGGCCGTGCTGTGTAACAAATGAAGCATGTGTAAGAAATATTAAGAATAGGTTTAGAGAAAATCCCTCATGTTTGTGGAATGTCCTAAACCGAGAAGGATATCTTCATAAAAATAAATGGGAGACAGATGCATGAATTTGAAGTGGCAGAGTAAATCCTGAGTGAAGAGAGACTTGGGTTGAATGCCTGCACGTGCTGGCAGGTCAGGATAACAGTAGAGATGAGGCTTTATT
The DNA here is from genome assembly GCF_016699485.2 of Gallus gallus. Lineage (NCBI taxonomy): Eukaryota > Metazoa > Chordata > Aves > Galliformes > Phasianidae > Gallus > Gallus gallus. Next base: position 718,521 of record NC_052553.1, read on the forward strand.
CAGACTTGCTGGAATTCATGCATAGCAAAATTGCATTATCTTTGCTAGGATCTTACATTACCTGTGTGTTAATTAATGTGGGCTAAGAGTGTGTTTATAGCTATTTTGCTACTTTTCTGGGGGGGGAGCTGAACTTCCATCATCCTCTGTATCTCAGAAGAAGTGATGGCATAATCTGAGCCTGTCAAAACCTGAGACCTCCATTACTGCCTTTGCTTTAATGCATTTTTTTCCTTTGCTAATACGGCATTCTTCAGTTGATCAAGGCTTAAAGAACAAAATCTGAAGGCATGGTTTTGGCTTTGATTGCTTAGCGTTGACCTGTCATGGCTGTGTAACAGTTGACTCCTAGAGAGGCTACTTGAGGCTTAATGTATGGCTCAGAAGATGAAGTCCAAAGGCCACTGATGGCATTGAAAGCCTTTCACTCACTTTGATGGAGTTTGTCTGGCGTTGGAGACTGAAGTGTTGTGTTACGGTGTCTCTTGACTGCAGCAAGTGGACTCAGTCATGAGAAACATTGAACAGAGGGTCATTGTCCTTGGGTAGAGTGGAAAGGAGCCGTGAGCTGTGCTGTTAGTCACAAAGCTGCTAGGAAACATGGAAATGGGACTGACGTTGCAAAGGAGCATGCTGCTTCTAAAACTTTGAACAGAATAATTAAATGAAAGGAGATCGCAGCCCAGCCAAGTGTGCAACACATCTGTGTCATAAAACCTTACAAGGAGGCAAACTGGCTTTGAAAGCCTGAGATATAACACCATTGCTGTGCGAGCCAGGGACAGGGGAAAGTGTTGGAGCACGTTTTGGGCACCCTCACACCACGGGCCTGATATTTTTGTCTGTGTCTGGATGTGTTTTTAACATAGGCATTGCTTGAGCCCTCTCGTATTCTCTCACAGTGAGGTCAGTTGAGAAGCTTTGTGGGGACAGTGGGGTCTGGTTTTGCCAACTGCAGAACATGGCCAGCTCCCACCAAAGGCTCATTCATGGTGCTGCTCTGAGCATCCTCAGAATTAGGGCCTCTGCTGCCTGGAACGAAGTGCAGGTACTTGAATTATAATGCTTAATTGACACCAAATCACCACAGGGTGAAGCTGTGAGTGACACCAGCAGGGAAGGTGCAGAAGGCCTTTAATTGCTGCTGTTACCCAACGTGTGCAGGACATTTTTTGGAGAGGAAAAGGCAGCCTGGGTGCAAGCAGAGCTGCTGTGAGTATTGGTTTAAGTGTAAAGAGCCCTCAAATAAAGATGTTTGTGGAACAGTCAGCTCCTGCAGGAGTGGAATAGAATGCTTAGGGTCTCTTCCTACGGGCGAAGCCTTCAGTGAGGATAAGACTGCTGATCTGGAGAACATCCTGAGCTTTCCCAGCAGCTGAGACGGGCAGCTTTTGCCTCAGCAGTGCAATCCTTAACCTGCTCCTCTGCTCATCTATTGGTAGCTTCCCTCTGCGTAGGGTGAGAGCACCGAAACTGTGGTTACTGTTTACTCAAAGTATTTCCCTATGTGTGAGAAGAAGAGGGAAGTTTTGCAAACCCACCAGAATAGTTCTGTGTAATTTAGAACTTGGAAAGTTCCTGTGCTCTCAGCAGCTGCGGCGAGGGCTTAAGTTCTGCTGTAGCTTTTGGGTTTCACCTGCATGAAACATAACTCTTGTTGAACCGCTAGGAGGATGGTTTTTCTTGAAAGACCACAACTTTAATATCTTAATCCCAATTTATTCCACTGGTAGGAACAGAGCCAGATCAACTAACTGGTGTAAAGAAGACACCACAGACTTTTTTTTTGAATTCTTCCTTTAAATTTTATATACATACATATATATACACATATACATATATATATATACACACATGCATACATATACACATATATACACATATACATACATAAAAGAGGCTACTTCAGATTCTGCAGAAGTAATAATAAAACCAGACCTAATGGGTCACCATATGTGGAGAGGAGTTCTCCTGGGTCTTAGGATATACACTTAAGGAGTGAAATAAAGAAAAGGAAAAAAGCAGTCATGTTGGCAACTGTTGTTAGGTAGTATAAACAATAGCCAGCCATTGGCTTGGAGCAGAGGATCAAGTTCCAATAGCACTCAATAGGGAGCCTTCCTTAAAAAATTAGAAGAAGCTGGGTTGGAGCTGGTCCATGCTGGGAATGGCAGAAGAAGCAAAAACAAGAGTAAATGAATGGAAATTAAGCAGCAGGAAATGGGGATTTGGCACAAGGTTGGAATTTGAAACTGCAGAGAGGTGTCAGTGATAAAGGTTGGATAGAGTTTCTGGCCAAAAACAGAGAGAAAGAATGCAGATGTGTTCATTGAATAAAGTGCAGATGTAGAATGTAGGGGAGTTGATGGGGGGGGGGTGGGGAGGAGTGGGATAAAGACAAGGAAAAAAGAGAAAATGGAGGAGAAATAATGCTGCAAGTAGGTGCCTTCATGTTTAGTGGTTTTCTGTAGTGATTTTTGTTGGGGTGTGCAGAGAACAGCAGGTCTGGGTCGTGTTTGCATTGCTGTGCTCTGCAGGGAGCACCTTGCTCCTATAACTTGCTTAACTTGCTGTAACTTGCCAGTAAGTTGCTCTTGCCCCACGTTCTTTTGGGTCATGCAGCAGCAGCATCCAGGTGTGCCGTGGGCTGAGGAGCTGCTCGCTTCTCCTCTGGCTGTATCTTTAGGAAGAGAAGGTGATGTCATTGCAGGAATGGCAGTGTTTCTGCTTCTGGGATCCTCGTAGAGGTAGCAGGATGTCACGGTCTCATTCACAGGCTTTTTGCTGTCAGTGTTTTTCTCAGTTGTTTTTTGCTCCTCTCTGCCTGTTTTCTCTGTAGTCTCTATGCCTAAACCCAGCATATGGCCACGCAATCAAAATTTATCATGTATTATTTAAATAAAGCCACGCTATGGCAATTGACAGTGGGTATGTTCTTCCTAATTACAAAGCAGGCTTATTTTCTTAAACTGTTGTGAATATGAACCCATTTTTCCCTGCAGTTGGGCAGGCTAATTGCAGTTTTGTTTCCGTTTCTGCAGTTCATCTGATGAGTAATGCTGTTGTATTCTTTCCCTAAAGTCCTTTTATGGCCCACATTGCAATTGCTTCTGAGTGCTCCCCTATACATCTGGCTTCAGATTGCTGCAGTGACAGGGGGAAGTCCTGCCATTTGCACTGCACACTTGGTAAACCAAAATACTGCGAGCTTTGAAGGCATTTAGCCATTGGTCTCCTACTGATTTGAGCACATAAAATAAGAGAGATGCTCTCTGCGAGTCGCCAAATGTTCTCATAGGCTGTAGCAGAGCTCAGAGTAGGGTCTGGATCTACGTGTTTTGTTAGGGTCTGTTGTGCAGAACTCTCAGTACTGTGCTCATGGAGTTGTAGCTTTGGGATGGAGATGAAGCTGTGTCCATGTGGTCCTCCCTACCTACTTGGAATTCACATCTCATGCCTTAAATACGTGTATTACAATGTCATGGCGGGTTTCCGGAGCACCTGCTTCTCTCTTGCCCCCTGTCTTGTGCACTGTGTGCTAAATAGTAGAGTCAGCACAGGACCACAGCGCTCTGAAAACATCAGCAAAAATGAATGGCAGCCTTTGAGTCGTATTTGGCCCATTCACACGTTGGTTGTGGATCCATACTGTTAGACCCTCCTCTCTAACTTAGTGTGCACCGTTGGCTTTTTAAAAGCCTGTCCAGCTGAAAGTGTTTCACTGCGTTGGGAGCCAACCCAAGGCAGTTGCAAAGGATGGCACTCACTGATGGATTAGGCATTCAGGTGGGTAACCTGCTGGTTATTTTCCTTCACAGTTCAATGTAAAGCTCCCAAACAGAACTTCATGCACTCTTGTGATGCTTACAAGACAGATGTGGAAAGAGAAGACATGCAGAGGTTGAGCAAAAGGCAGAGATGATGGAGTTTAATGGAAGAAACAGATTTAATGAGACAATAATAAATCATACCTTCATATTACTTAGCATAAGTTCATTTTCAGCAATTAGGTAAATCATTGTAGGCTTGTTTGCTCTTTTATTCTAATTGCAGCATTTTAGGACTTGAACATCTGATTCTGGATAAATAAGACAGAGAATAAGGGGTGCTTTGGTGTCTCGAGTATCATTTAATAATTTACTCAAGTATAAAATGCTTTGAATCCAGAAACTCTTTATTGTCTTTTAAACTCTTGAAGGAATCTGTAGTGCTTTTTCACAGCTGTTGTTTTGCTCTTAACCACAAGTAGTTGTTGCACAACATCTCCTTTATATTTCAGGGTATTATTAAAAAAAAAAAAAAAGGCAACAACAACAAAACAACAACTAAAACTAAAGAAATAAATATTTTTGTTATGTTATTGTCTATTGTGAATTTTACTACTCTGTTTCTGCCAGAACCATCATCCTCGAACCCGAGAGATCTCTAAAACTAGGAACTGGAGGGTGGGGAAGGCTTCCCCATCCTGCAGTAATAACCCCTTCCCAGCCTCAGCATTCACATGGCTTTGCTCTCAATTAATGGGTTGTTACAGAATTTACCATTAAGGTGCCTGGCAAGTTTCGTGTGCCCAACTCCTGTGCAAATGTGAGGGCCTCTGACATGTTAGAATAAGGTGTTACACTGATTACATGTGTCTGCATAGGGGCAGTCCTGCAAAGCACTGCGTATTCTCTGCCCTTACTCCCTGGGTTTCAAGGGTTTGGCCAAGTGCACAAATGCAAACATGAATAGATGGCAGTGCTAAGGATTTTGCAGCTGAACTCCATCAGACTCCTCTGTGAAATCGCTCTTAGGTGGCCCAGATATTTGCTGAGAGCCCTTGCCTTTTCCTATGTCAAATCCTGGATGATTTTAATAAACAAGGCAGTAAACTACAAAATGGAATACATTTTTAAAGGGGCACAAATCCTGGTCATGAAAAGGATTGTTATCCCTGCTTTTAAAGCAGCATCTGGCCACCTTCCTTTTTCTATTTCTCCATTTCTGCTTCATCCCCCATCCCCTTTCACCCCCACCCTTCCCTTCTGGAGTCTTTTAAGTATAGATGCTACTTACATGCCTAAACAGCTGTAAAACTACCAGCACAGCCCCCTGTAAATGCTGACCAGATGCGTGGCGGTGAGACGTACACACGGACAGCGCTATCACCACGTCGGGGGCCTGAACTCATCACCTCTTCCCCTGCTCTTAGGGCAGCATAAAGGAGAACGCTGCAGCGATGCTGAGCTCCACATGCTGAGGCAGGAGAGGCAGTGGTGGAGCCTGGGACTGAGGGCTTGCAGAGGTAGAGGTGGGGAATTTCTTGCTGCTGGGGCAGAGGTTTGCATGGGGAGGTCCAACCTGTTGCTGCTCAGCAGTACACCTTTGCGCAGCTCGGCGCTGCAGTGGTTGGTTGGGGCGATGCTTTGTGCTTTGCTCCTCCCCATCCCGCGTGCCCAGACATGGGCTTATCGCCTTCAGCTCCATATAATGCTTGCATCTGTGGGTTCTTTGTAATTTGGCACAGGGCTCCTAGTTTCAAAGCTAGGCTCTTAATGCTGCCTTCTCATGTGAACTCTTAAGTTTTGCTGTCTTTGCTCCCTCTCCACCCTTTCTGACCATCTCCTTCTTGCTAAGGAGTGCTGTAGCTAGCAGGTGTCTGACTGACATGGCTTACTTATTTCATTTAAAAACAAACACAAAGAGATTCAGGTTTTGATCTGAACTCTCCCAAATATCTGGGGGTGTTGGCATCAAGGAGTTTGGCTTCTGGCTTGTGTGAAGTTAGAAGAGAGACCAAAAATGGAGTAGCTCTTATTGCTTCTCAGAGCAGGACCTTTTCCTTCCTACTAAAGTGGTGGAAGAACTCAGGACTTGAGAGACCCAATTTTCCATAAGGTAACCAGAAAATAGAGAAAAAAATCCCTGCCTTGCTTGTACCTTGCAGTACCAGCAGGGCCTTGGGGGGGGGGATGCTCCTGATTACCTTGCAGAGGTGCAGAGGGTTGGTGTCATAGAATCATTACGTTGGAAAAGATCACCAGGAGGTGTGTCTGGTGCATATTGATGATAAACTTGTTGCTGCATAGAACACCTTTTAATTGCAAAGCCATATTTCAGTTCCCGTATATATGCATATGCTGAATGCAGCCACCTCTGCAACACAGCACAGCAGTTTGGTACAGTGTGCTGAGCACCCATGGAAAGAACTCAACATGGCAGTGTAACAGGGCTGGCTTCTTGCTCTGCAGCAAAAGGGAATGTGTAGACTGGCCATAAAACCTTGTGCAAGCGTAAAGGCTTTAACTGAGAGCCCCATAATGCACCAACAGTGGTGTTCCACTGCTGGAGGTGAGTCATGCACCTTAATCACCCATTGCATGATCTTAAAAAAAAAATCTTCTGCTGACAAAGAAACAGTGGTTTGTTGGGAAGCAGTTGCTTACTTTAGGATGCAAAGTTAATGCTGCGTGGTATCTATATCAGTGACTCAAAGGTGATGTCACCAACCAGGATCAGAAATGTTTCCACAGCTGAGATCCTCACTCTGTTATCCAAGACATGTGAAATTCTGACTGTGACACAATTGGTCTCAGCCTTAAAACTGCAGATGTTAGCACGCAGGCTTAGCTCTGATTTAGCTTGTTGGTGAGAGCTGGCTCTGAGGGAAGGACAGCCTGGGTGTGATTCCCATTTAACTCATTCATTGGTCTGGGAGGGGCATCCCAGGTTACTGATTTAAACACCTCTGGGAGCTTTTTGCCCGCAGGGTGAGTGTTGTATCACAGTGGGGTCACCTCTAGCTGAGGTTCTCGATGGTTGTGCTCTGTTAACAGTGGAGGAAGGTCAGTCCCCACCAATTTTTGTGCTAAGTTACACAGATGCATATTTATATCTTCACCTTTAAGTTTGCCTAAGCTGGGGAGATTGATGGGGCAGCGGCTGGGGAAGGAAGATGGTACTTTTCCAGACTCAAAAATAGGAGCAGATTTGCTAATGAGGTTGAGAGGACTTCCTGACCTGCGTGGGTGGCTAATGGTGCTGTTTTTGTGTAAAACTATGCAAAAACTGCAGCTGTGAGTAAGGATATGTCTGAGCCACGAGGTTTGGATGCAATTCCAGATTCACAGTCATGGGCGTTGGGATGTGATATTGCAGTCTGAGCTGCTCCTTGGTCCCCATCCAGTTGAGATCGTTGTGTTTTCTTTTCTAGCCTGTTTTGTTCCCTTAGACTCTCAGTGTAAGTTCGTGGAGGTTTGCAGAGCTCTTGGATTCGGAGTGCATTGTCAGCGGGTGCAGAATTGGGATGGGGAGCCACAGCCAGTGCACGTAACTGCTGTTAGGAGGGGTCTGGCTTGCAAAAATGCAGAGCTATTGCATGCATGATGAAACAGTGGAGGGTCAGATGTGCAAGAATGCCTTTGCCTAGCCATGGTACTTACATTACATTGGAATAATTGTTTCTTGCATGGCATACGCGTGATCCTTGCACGTTTCCCCAGGTTTGGATTGTAATGTGCAGATTGCAATCCCGGTGACAGGGAATTGAAGTTCTGTGCAAACAATTATTCCTGTTTGAGCTGTGCTTCAAAGAGCTCTCTGGAAGTGAGTGTGCCTGCAGCAGGCAGTGCCATTCTGTTCTTCCCCTAAACTGCAGCGTACACCCCTGATTTTAGCAGTTTGGCCAAATGTTTAATTACTGCGATTACAGCAGGGCTTCGTACTGCACATCAATCATCTTGCATTGCAAATGTTTGCACATAACCAAGATTGAGAAGAAAACAAATAGACCAAACATGCATATGTTCTGATTTCAATGTGAAATCATCATCTTCGAGCCTGTTAATATGCAGTGAGTTTGGAGCAACACTGTTATCAAAGAATCTCCCTAAGATGGCAAAGCCCAGGCTGAGCTCCTTTTGTTAGCAATGCTGAGAGTTGCCCTTTGAGTTACCTGGGGAGGGAGACCCTTTCTGTGGGGCTTTCAGATCTTCCATTCGCGTATCGTTGAGTTCTGTGTCATTAATTTTGTGGTTGAATTCATGAGAGTCGCTGGGAAAAATATTTATTCCTTCCCTCTTGGAATTCTGCAGAGTAAATATCCATAGGATCCTACGTGCTAAATTATGATGGAGCCATATGGTTTATTCCCAGCTGAATATGGGACTTTTGAAAAGGAGGATGGTAGCATTGATTTTTTTTCTGCATAACCATAGTGGTCTATTTACATCAGTTTCACGAGTGGATATTGGGGGAAATTAAGCTGTTTTTCTTTCTTTTTTTTTTTTTTTAAAAGGATCACTGTGGGTTTTTGGGGGTCAGTTTCCATTTAGGAACAGAGACGTTCTGGCGGTTGAGCTTATAAACAAATAAGGGAAAAAAAAGTCTATAAATGTGTGACTTTGGGCTGATTTTCTGGATCTCTGTCACAGCAAAAAAAATTGCTTTTATCAAAAAAGACCTCTCTGAGCAGCTGCTGGAAACCTCTGCAACGTGACATAGCGCTGCACTCCCACTCCTCTGCTTTTTCCTCTCGAAATACAGCTGATGTCATTAGGTCTTCCTTCCTGGTGCCTCCTGCTTTTCAGGTGTGGGTTTGGTTCTGTGTCACCGCAGCCAAACCGTGCTGGCTGTGATGGATTCATCTGCATCTCTAAAATATTACGCGGGGCTGAGATATGACTCATCTCTGTGTGTTTTAACCCAGGCAGAGACTCAGCAGCTGTGGAGCTCTACTGATTTATTATTTTTTTTCCTCTTTCTCCTTGATTTCTTTTGACTTTTGGGCAGGCAGGGGAATAGGCAGAGAGGGAAGAGGGAAAAAAAAATAACATTAACACAAAGGAGCACTTCTTATTAAGAGTAGGTGGGTTGAGGCGCTGGAAAAATAATACCTCGAGATGCATTGAAACATTTTAGGGAATTAGGGAATTCTGATCTGCAAAATAAAAAAAAAAAAAAAAAAAAAAAAAGAAAAAAAAGTGAAAAAAAAAGAAAAAAAAGGAGGGGGAGAGAGAAAATTAATATTAAAGACAAGCTGTGAGTTTCCATCTGGCCTTGCCGCTTTCGACTAACGCTTCCATGACGGAATTCATCTGTCCATCAACTGTCAGAAATTCTCCTGTCAGTAAATCCCTGGGCACTCCTGGCAGCCCCCCCAGCCCCCCCAGCAAGGAAATATTCCGCAGCACAAAGTGCTCTGTGCTCCAGCTCTGCTCTCAGCATTGGGATCGCAGCTCCCACTCTTCCTTCCTCTCCATCCTATCCCAAAAGTTGGGGTTTGGGGCTGGTGGAAGGAGAGCGGGGAGCACTCCATCATCCAGAGATTAAATTCTCACCAAGATCCTCCTAAGTCTTTCTATTACAGCCTGACAGCAGACAGCCCACATCTGTTTTAAAACACTGAGTGGTTGTGAAGTGTGAACTCCCCACTGTTTAATGTAACTACATGACTATTTAATGTACACAGTGGTAGAGCGGCTCAGAACGCCAAACTGTTGTGACATGCCTGAAGGACATATATAAACATAATATACAGTGGTTTATTGTGACAAAGTGCATCGATGCCGCTAATAGGGAGAGATCAGCTTGCTCTTGAGTGGAGTCAAATGGGAGCAGAACGCTATTTACCATGGGTATTTTTTTTCAGTGCCGACGTAAGGCAGACCTACGTGAAACGTCTGTTCCATAAAATTGCATGGAGTCTATTTAAATTCTCCAAAGGAGGCGTTTAGCTGAGGAGGAGCCATCCCTGTACCTGCATCCCATGTTGTTATCAATGACAAAAATGGGAGCAGAGGGAGGAAAGTGGGGATTTTGTGTGTCTGCACTCAACTCCATCACTTTCCTCTGGGCATCTTCCCATCCCATGTCCTCAGGGACCAAACACAGCACCAAGAGCTTTTTTGGGTGCTTGGATGGAGGGATTTCTTTCCTTCTTTCTTGGCCGCGCTGAAGAGTGAAACTGCATTTGAAGCAGTGATGGGAAAAGAATGAGAGAAATGCGAAATCTCTAAAGGTACATTTTATGTCAGTGTTTTTCCTTCCAAAAAAAAAAAAAAAAAAGTGTTGGTTACTCGTGGCCTCTGACACCTCATTAATCAAGTGATCAGAATTCAGTATTTTACAGCAGCAAGGCCAATTAACCTTTGCTGGCTACGTAGCAGCCAAAAATAATTTCTAATTGTCAAATGAGGGGGGAAGAAAGACCTCAAACACCGAACCTCTGAAGCATATAAATATTGGGGAAAAAAAAAACAAAAGTGGGAATTCTTGTTTGTTTTGCAATCAGAGAGAAATCCTAAACTCTGCATGTATGGATTTTTCTCTTGGACTTGTGAAAGAAGTGAAGAAATTGGGAGAGAAGAAAGTTCAAAGGTTTGACTCTGCAGAGTGCCAGCCTGGAACGTATCTCTAAATCCCTTCGGATGAAAGATTGGGCTTTCCTGCCCTGTAACTCGAGATGCTGTTTGCTAAAAAATATCCCTTTCACAGCTAGGATGTTAGTGGGAGACAAAAGATGATGTGAAAATCTCGTCTCGTCGAATTTTGTTTTATTTTTGCTAAAAAAACCCAGGCTGTCTGACAGTCCCTGCTGTGATGTAAGTTGGTGCGTAGCAGTCAGGTTGGGGCCATGAGTGGCAGATCCACAGAGCAGTGATGGAACGACCGCTTCCAGGTTTGGCCTTTGGACTTTGTTCTCTGCCCCATACCTGGCAACGTCAAACCAAAACTGGGGGTTACTTCCAAGGGGTCGCTCGGCTGTGAAGGCTTTATGTATTTCCCCCTTCAGTTCTTACTTATGAAATATATTTTACTGGTACCAGACGCTGGAACTGGGAGGTGGTGGAGTCACCATCCCTGGAGATGTTCAAGAAACATTTAGATGTTGCACTTAGGGACTTGATTTAGTGGGAAATATTGATGGTTGGTGAATGGTTGGACTGGATGATCTTGGAGGTCTTTTCCAACCTTCGTGATTCTGTGATTTTATATTAACTGCAGGGAATGATTGTAAAGAAATTCTTCATAAGGAGGAGAAGCTAACCAAATATTTATTGTTTTCTTGTTTCTGAAGACCAAGTCCATAGGCTTTACCAGCATTTCATTTTGGGCCTCCAGATGTGCACGCTTACCCAATTGAGGTGGGACCTCTGTCCACTGTACAGCAGCTTCCCGTTTTCTCTTTTGACATCAATACGAGCTCTCCTTACTCACTTAATACAGTTTATTTTTTATACTATTGCTTAATTACTTATTTTTTTTTAATTTTATTTTCATAAGCGATCAGATGATCTGAATACGAGCAAGGTCTTGCTGAGGTTCAGATTCTGCTTTTGCTTTGGCACAGGCTTGCCTGCCCGCATTGAGGTTGTGATGCAATTTGCGTCGGAATGGGTCTCAAGAGTTGTTGTTGCCTCCTGAAGCCTGGCTTGAGGGTGTTTTCCTTGTAGACTGCTAACTTTCATTTTATCCATTCATTATAAAACAAAACCTGATCCAAATATTAGGTTGGAGTCCTCTTTAGGAAATATTTCAAATCCTGGGTTTTCCTGGTGGTTGCGTTTCATCAATCACACTTTTAATTAAGGAGAAGGGTGTTGCCATCCTCACATCAGACACAAAGTGTGCAAGGAAATTGTGTATCGAGGAGGACCTGTGAGTTTTGTGGGGTTTTTTGTTGTTGTTTTTTTCTCCCCTCCAGGTTCCCCAGCCTCCCTTTCCAGGGTTGTTCAATGTATTCCAAGCAGAAGAGGTCAAAAACACTGGTGCATATGCAAGAGCCAAACAAATAGCCTTTCTGATAGGGTTGGGTGACATGTGTCAACCCCTGTCATCCAGGAACAAGGGAGGCAATGTGCCCAGACAAAGGAGAGGGTGGGATCTCGGCGCGCTGGCAGCCCCCGACCCACACGCCGGGCTTTGTGCAGCAGATGCCGCCTCGTATTGTTCCCCAGCGCTCTCCCCACCACCCCTGACAACAGCCACTGCCGCTGGCATTCCACCCTGACATCTGTTCAGCTTTATTGATGCTCTCCTGGAGGAATTCCCAGTGTAAACAGGGAATTCTCTACGGGAACCCCATGTTGTAAAAGGGATGAGCTGCATAATGCAAAGATTTAACCACTATTTAAAGGTGTGACACTTGATTGAAAGTAACTTGATTTTTTTTTTGTCCCTCCCCCACGCTCCCCAACCACTCTTAACTGTATTTGGCACAAACTGTCTGGGTTGGACTCTTCTTTCTTTTTTTCTTTTTTTTCTTTTTTTTGGTGGGATTCCTCCTCCTCCCTTTCCTTTCTCCCCCTCCTCCTGCCTTTTGTTTTCGTGAACTGGAATTGTCAGGAAGGATGAAAACTAGGAGGTGGAATACACCAAAAAATGGAAAACAAAGCCAAAACTGGAAAAAGCCGTGGGAAGGTGGGAAGGAAACCCAGGTTTGTATGGCACAGAGGCTGGTTACCCTCTAAAAGCTGTCGGAGCCCACCCACCCTTAGGGCTGGCAGCTTGGAGGTCTTTGTGCCTCCTGGGCCTATGGAGGATTCCTTCTGTGGGTCTGAACTGGGACAGCACCCTGAATGTGAGGCAGGGAGAAAACGTCCTCAGCCAAAGCACCTTTGTGTTCCTTTCCAACCTATAAAGAAATCCTACCTGTTCCCATGGGTTTCCAGGCTTAGCCCTATGAGAATGCAGATCCGCTCCTGCAGAAAACATTCAGCCAAGTTTTGGCACCAGAGGAGCTGATCCAAAATCCATAGCAGCTGATGAGAATCAGTCCATTGATTTGAATTGGCTTTGGGGCAGGATATTAGATGCTGAAGTGGCCAAAATAGCATGAGGACTGGGAATTGCTGTGTGTTCTTGCCATCTAGGGACCACTACGAAGAGACTGGAGCTGGCATTATTTTGACTCCCCGATTTGTTTAAATAAATGTATGAAAATAAACATGGATACTTGAAGTGCAAACAGCAGGCTGTCTGCTCATCAGATACACCAAAAATATACAGAAAACCACAGACTATGAAAGTCCTTTAGAATTTTAGCAGGATGTAAACTAATATTATTGCAATAGCTCCGTGAAGCCAATGGGTCTGATTTTGGAGGTACAGCTGAGGTTCTCCCATGCACACAAGCATCTGTGTATTTAAATTAGCTAATCTGGCCCATAAACCCCTCATTCTTTGTTAAAATTCCTTCTGTGTTCCTTATGCTTTTAGGTGAAATTACAGGTTAGGTACAAACATTTCTGCTACGGGATACAATATAAGAACACTCCCCACCCCCCAAAAAAAATTAAGTGCAATAAAAGAGACAGCAATAAAAATTACATAGAAGGAAATACAATGATAGAAATGTAGGAGAGGAACAAGAGCTGCATTACAGTGAAGTCTCCCAGATCTGATGTCATTATAGTTAAAATCAATTCACTGTTTGGCTCGGAGAATACTCTGCAGTGATTGTTGTTCTACACGTGATACAATGATCCAGAGTAGGGTTGTTATCAGGTTTATTGTATGGGATGAGAAAAGCCATCCCCAACTCATTCGGAGTCTGCACTGGTTCCAATGGAACAAACATTTTGATGGGAGCTGTCCCAAGGGAAGGTCTTATTGCATTGATAGTGGGAAGTCTTGTTGGGCTGCCTATAGGATTTCAGTGGGAGTTGTGTGTTTGTTCTGTTATTCTGCTGGTCTGCTTTAAAAATGTTGCTAATCTATGGATAGCATCTCACACATATATATATATGTAAATTTTAGAGGATTTTGGAGGAATTTCTTTTTGGCTTCTTTGGCTAAATTGCGTTATTATCTTCTGGGCTTGTCTGTGAGGAAGGGAGTAAATTCCAAGGTGTGTTTAAAGCAAAAAGATGAAGCAACAATTCTCCCAGTAAAGCCAGTGGCCACCAGGGAAAGCTCAGCACCCAGAGCTCCATCTGGGTTGGAGCTGTTGGCTTTGGAGGAGGTGGAGATCCCAATGACATCCCAGCAGAAGGATCAGGCCTTTGTTTTGTTGAGGCTGAGCAGAGGATTATATGGAGAGGAGAGGCTCCTAGTGAAGTTAGAGAGGGAGTGTGGCTAATTAGAATGTCTTATTTTTCCCCTCACGTCTGCTTTTCCCTTACCTCTGGTAGCTGAAGAGCACCGAGCACAAACGCCGAAGCGTTGATGGATGGCCGAAGTTGTGGCCAAATCCCTCTTTGCTTCCTGCACTGCTTCAACTAAAACACAAAGACAGTCAGGAACAAATCCAGGACAGAAATGCTGCTCCCCCTAGGAACAAATCTCTTAAAGGTTTAAAGACATAAACAAGTATTTTGTGAGATGTGTTTGAAGCATGAAGTGAGGACGGCTTCGTTAGGAGAGCCCTCTTGATGATGTTCTTCAAGGCAGCTTTCCCCCCTGTACTCTGTGTGTATGTGTTGGGGAGACATTTATTTTCTTAGAAGTTAGCAAGCATTCTGTGTATTTGTCTTAAAGTGAGAAGAGTGATGAGAATAATATGGATATGCACTTAATATGTGTGTGGGGGGGAATATATATGTATAATCTTCGTATGTGTATATATACATATAGATATGTGCGTATTGTGTGTGTGTAGATACATTTGTGCACATACATATATATATTTGCATCCAGGTCAAATAACAGCTGTTATTATTAAGCTCAGCTTTTATGATCAATTTGTTGATAGATTCAGGCACTGTTAAAAAGAAAAAAAGAAAGGAAGGAAGGAAGAAAAGGAAGAAGCCCACATCTGAGCTTCTTCCTAATCAGTTCCCTCGTTTTGCTAATATTCTAACGACTGTCAATTTACTTCAGTGGTGCCATTTGCAGAATTTTCCAATTAGCAGGAAACCTGTTCCACCTTCTCCCATAATTACAGGGGCCTCGCTTCAGATCAGCTGTGGCCAGACAGCATGTGATGTACTTGCCAAAATCTGTGCACTGTGGGTTCTCGCGGGTGTGCGGAGCTTTTTTTCACCTTTGCATGAGCTGGCACAGGCTTTACGTCTCTGTTTGTAGGCAGGGAGCTCCCTCAGTAGTGGCATGTGTCAAAATATCCAAATAATTTCTAATAAACACGCCGCAGTGAAAACACAAATAGGAGCCTATCCGTGTTGCGATGGCTCCGGTGTGTGACGGGTGTGCTTCGCATTGTAGTTCCACGAGCCCATGCACGGCTATGGGAATCGGGTGAATATTTAGGTGATGCTATCCAGGCAGCATCCGTTTGGTCACTTCTTATCACCTTTATTATCCCTTCAGCATCCGTGTCGAGCTGTGCAGCGAGGGCAGCACTGCTGTGATGCTCTCTGCTATTGCCCGGGCTGATCAAAAAGCAATCATCCCCTTTTTGGAGAGCGGCTTCACCCCCCGATAGCGCAGCTCCGACAATGGAGAGGCAATAACTATTATTGTTACACGAAAAGAAAATATATTTAATAATAAGCTCATTGATTTTTAACAGCGTCTCTGTGTTGCCTAATTGATGGGAAGTTGTATGTTTGTGTAGCCAACGGGGGTTATGAATTAAATATGGTCGTCATTCCTTGAGGGATGCATGTCAATGCAAGAAGGATGGAGGATCTACATCTCCCCCAAGCTAAACAATCCCCTTGTAACAGACATAGGGAAGCCTGGAACAGGAGGAAGGGGGGAAAGGGAATAAAAAGCATCCATCACTGTTTATTAAGTGCTGCTACTTGAAGGTAAAAGGGGTATTGAACTGTTTTTAAATTGGAAGGAATGTAGCTAGACAAAACATTGATGGTAATATTAGGCTGGTGACAAATTTTATTCTTTCGTCCACATTTATTACGGTAGCAATTTGAAGTGATTTATGCCCTTACCCCTCTAAGCCTCTCTCTGTACATACACACACGCACGCAGACACAAATCCAGTGTCTCCGAGTAATAAAACGAGCTCTTCTGGTAACGGCCGTGAAAATACAGGGAAAAGTGTCTGGAATGCTGAGCTGTAAACTTCGGGCGCTGCAGAGGCTGATGCTCAGCACCTGGAGAAAATTAGGCTGTGCTGCAGATGTTCCTGGCTCTTGGCATGGGGTCCCCCGGCTCGGCTGCAAGGTTGCAGGTATGCTGAGCTCTCCCTAAACAAAAATGCACTCTTGCATGTCTGTATTGGTGTTGTACAGCCAGGAGGACTCTCCAGCTCAGACAGCTTCTCCCTTTTGGGGGCAGTTCTGTCTTTGGGGATGTGGTTGCTGTTACCCATCTCATCCCAAGTCCTTTTTGCCTGGTTTTTGTCTTCTCCTGCTGTAAGATCGGTGTCTGGTGAGCAGTGCTGGCAAAGGCTGGTCAATAAGCAGCCATAGGAGTGCATACGAAGAGGGAAGGAGAGATTGTCCTTCAGCTCCCTGTAAGAAAGGACTTGAGGACTGGTGGAGCAGGTGATGCTGGGGACTTCATCCCGTGCTGAACTGTGCAATGATTATTCTTAGGATGTTTATGTATCCGTCATCTCCAGCATCATCCAATAAGTCACTGTTACAAACTCCTCAAATTCTGAACACCACCCTGTTTTTCTTCTGAGTGGTGCTGTTCTCTGGTCAGATCTGTTATTTTCCTGTGATTAATATGGAAGAACATCAGGCAGAGCAAGATTTGGGGCAACCATTATGTTGGCAGGGCGTATGCATTGGAGCTCACAGATACATCAGGTTTGTGTAATCCTGGCTGCACCAGGATCTGGAGTCTTACTTTATTCATCAAAGAATCCCATTAATTTTGAGTAAGACTGAAATCAAGGCTAGGGGTGGTGTTTCTTAGAGTCAGATTTGTTCTTGCAAACAGCCATTGCAACACAGCTGTTAACTGCTGCTGGGGATGATGATGGAAGGGGTAGGTGCACACTGAGCCTGAGATGGGCAGTTGGCAGCATTCAGCCCAGAATGCTTTAAGGAAACAAAAACACCATCCCACCCCAAAATGAACGAAGAGCGACTGGTGAGAGGATGGCTCTGAGAAACCAGGAGCTCAATAAACAGGGAAGGATCAGCTTCACTTCCCACTTGTGACTTCAGCTCAAGGTTGCGATGACTGAGCTGCAAATCTCAGAGATGGGAACACTGATCTGTAAACCCAAACTGTTGTTGGATCTAAGACAGGTTTTGGAACAATTTCCCCTCATCACTGCATTCTTGGAGGCTCAGGAAGGGATCAGAGCTTCCTGCCCTGCTCCAACTGCTGGAGCAGTGAGCGCTGATCCCTCTCTAAAGCTTTTGCACAGCCTCTTAGTGTAAACAAATCCTGCCATTAGGAGGGACCAATGTTCACAAGTCCCTACGCATGAGCCAGCACCTCTTGCCAGCCTGGCACACTGCAGTGCAATCCAAAGCGGCGGCGGAGGAAAAGCCCTTTAGGAAAACAATGTCATTTTTTTCCCTAAGTCTTCTTGTTTTCAAAGCTGAGGTAAAAGCATTGCCAAAAATAATAGCTGCACTGTTTGTTTGGTTTTTTGCTCAGGTGCTCGGGAGCATGAGCTTTACTCATCAAGTTAAAAACTGAGCAGTGTTGTGTGGCACTTTTCCCTGCGTGTTTTATGTCTTGACAGATAAATACGAAGTGATTATTTAGGACAGATTAAATGGTTTATAATGTCTTACTTCTGGAGTTATAGTGAATGCTTTCCTAAACTGTCTTGCAAATTGGGTTGGCTGTCTAATGAAGCAACAGAAGATGATGTTGTTGTTTGGTGTATTACTGCAAAAATAGAGTTTAGACTGAACTGTTGACTGATTTATTTAATTTTTTGAAGGGAAGGGGGAAATAGAGAAGGGAGAGACCTATTACTGGGGGAACTGATTAATCTTATAAAGATCTCCTGGCAGGGATCAGACTTTCTGCTTTGACATTCATTGGTTTGATGGTTCCTTATGACTGTGATTAGTAGATTTAAACCCCATGAGCTTTGAAGCTATGGCACATCCTTTTAGCATGTGTATTAGGATGTGCAAGCCTTCTAGCTGGCCTCTCTAGCAAATGGTGGTCTTCTAAAACGATACACAGTGGCATTTTTCCAAGAGGTCCTCAACAAAACTGCATTTTTCAAGCTGGGGGAAAACACACTTATGCTGTGGATGGAGGGAGCGAATATGCAGTAGTTGCTTCCAAGGAACAAGTCTTTACCTGGTTCATATTATTATTGTAACTCACAACTTCTGTCGGGTTACACAGCTGAGGTTGGGCTGCAGGTATCTAAACCACTGGAAATAATGGTAAGAAATCCTACAGAGTTCAGTGGCCACTGACTTGATTTCATGGCGCCTGATGTTGATTTTTAAGGGGTTCGAGTGAAAACAGAGCAGTTGAACGACAGAGACAAAAATTAGGACAACCAAAGGGTGAAGCTGCAGATTCTCAGCACTGTGTACGGTTTGTGTTCAGCCTTGCTCAGCAGTCTCTACGTCATCATTATCCCCCATTGATGGGTGATGCTTTCCAACAAACTGCTCTCTTCTGTTCCTGTAACCCGTCCTGACATTGCAGGGCTGACTCCTTAGTCTAATGCCTCATCATACAAGTTCTTCCTAATGACAGTGCTACTCCCATTAGCCTCCCTTGATGTCTATTTGCCATAGCAGCTTTTCAATTATTTAAAATGCAAACATCTGGATTAAATAAATGAAGAAAACGTTCAGCGAACGTTGCATGCGCTCTAAAGCTTCTCTCCAGAAATTACAACTGCAGTAGAACTTGAGAAGGAAAAAAATCAGACTTCACTGCATGCATCAACTTCTTTGTACACCGGAGACAAGGGCAGGAAGTCTGGAAGTTGGGGACTGCCAAGAGATTTTTTTCAGTAGAGCACATTGTGATGATGTATGTGGAATGATGCCCTGTTAGTCAGAGGCTCAAAACATGAATGTTTTCCAATCAGTAAGCCAACTGCGGGCTTAAAACCTGTGCTCTGCATGTATTTGAGTTTGCCTGCAGTTGGGAGTATGTGGACCATGTTGCACGTATGCATAGAAACGCGTTGTATGTCTTCAAGAGATGATGTGGGCTGGATTTACTTCCCGAGAAGTCTTTTAAAGTCAGTTAAGTGTGGGGTTTGTGTCCAGCTCTCACACTGCCAAACTCCTGGAAGAGCCCCAGCTCCAGCCTCTGCAATACTTCTGCAGTACCTCAACCTGCACGCGTTGAGTTGCATCTGTCCTGATGATCCCCACATATCAGGGACTGTTGGAATTTGAAGGGAAGGAGGAATACAGCTCTCAGTTGCTGCAGCTGCCAACATCTGGAGCCTTCCCACAGGCTCATTAGCCTAGTCATAAAGCACAACACTGCGGGGGTCTTACCCCGATGAGCTTAAACAAACAGCCCAGCATGGGGATGACCACTTTGGTGAGGCATACGGAGCTGCTGGTGGCACTGGATGGAAAGGGTGTTAAGCTAGAGGGGTGTAATGGAAGCTGGGGTTAGGATGGGAAGTGGGGAATCCAGGCTGGTCCCAGGCTGTCGGCATTCTGCAATTCCTCTTGGGGGCACATGGTCCAAACCAGGGCTCTGTCTGCCCTAGGGAGAGGCCCGCGGTGAGGTGTTTGGGTTTTGCCTTCAGTACGTTTCCCAGCCGTTGTTCAGGTTCCATAGGTGGAAGGTCAGGAGCTGCAATTGCTGAGCATTCACTCAGGATCTCTCACAGAAGCCCCGGGAATGTGTTTTGCTTTAGCCAGAGGGTGAGGCTGTGTAGCTAGAGACAAAGCTCTATAGCAACTTTATGAATATATACATGGATCAAGGGGAAATAACACTGTCACATTCATTGGCACCTATGGCTGTGCTCTGGAAGTAGCTCAGTCACCAGATAGCTGTCATGAAGGAGGCCCAGCTAAACACAACCAAACATGTGCACCCATTCAAGTGAGCAGCTGGTTTTGCATTGTCTAAAGCGATGTGGGTAAAAGTATTACATATATACACTAAAATGAAACCAATCTCATGCTTCAGGGTGTAAATTGATCACTAGGAAGGTCAGGAAGCAATTTTCCTCTCCTGTTAACATTGCTGCACGAACTTGGGGTTGTCTGTGTGAGAGAGAAGGATGGAGTGAAGAGAAGCAATTTCTCCTGTAGCATGAAGTATTTGCCAGAGGCAAAATAACTTCCTGCTGCTATGAGTTTATAGCAAACTAATTGCCCAAGTGTTTGAATCTTGCCTTATGTTGGTGCCTGGGTGCCCACTCTAAAGAAAGGTGGTTTCATGGCATGTTTTGTGGAAATCCAGGCTTCTTTTGAATACTGACATTCTGGATGCCATATGCAGTGGCACGGAGTGGCTTCTTTTGCATGAAACCTGTGCTTTGAGCTGGGGGGGAGGCATGGATGTGCAGTCACAGTGTTCTGTATGCGCTCAGAAATTGCATGCTAGTGTTTTGACTCCTTTGACTCCAGAGCTTTGCACCTTTGGAGACCACAACTTAATGCCATGTTACTTCTCAAGGGCCTCACATTGAGCCCGCTGAAAACTGGTGCTATGCATCCTCATAACCTTTGCAACTTAGGATGGGACAGTTGCTCAGAAACAACTGAGGGAATCACAACAGGGAACATCAAGCTCCACTTGAATCATAGAAAATCACCAGGGTTGGAAAAGACCTCCTGGATCATCCAGTCCAACTATCCACCACCAATATTTCCCCTCTAAACCATGTCCCTTAGTACCACACCTAAACATTTCTTGAACGTCTCCATGGATGGTGATTCCACCACTTCTCTGGGCAGCCCATTTCAGTGCCTGACCACTCATTTGGAGAAGAAATTTTTCTTAATGTCCAGCCTGAATCTTCCCTGTTGCAACTTCCCTCTAATCCTGTCGCTATTGACACCTATTGAGTGTCGCCTCAGCAGAGGTGGGAATGAAGGATTTCCCTTTCTCTCTTATTTCTTTTCACTTCAACCTCATGTTTTGGTCCTTGGAAAGGCACAGGAATGGTGTTTCTTCAAATCAAACCACTGCATTGATCAGCCATTGCCAGTTAGCAGTTTACCCTGGTGTTCTCTCATTTGAGTTCCTACCCCAAAATTCTGCTTCTTTTTTAGCCTCTGGTATATATGTGCTATATGAAAGGGTACTGAAAAGGTTAATTAAATTTGGAGGCTAGTAAGCAGAGCTGAATTAAATGTTTGTAGTGAAAGGTGGAATTACCTTAAGTGTATTAATTCATTTACTGTGTGCTAGAGGTTTTTGTATTGCTTACAAATCCAAGACTGTGTGCTATTTTCCAATGGAAAATTAGTTGATTTCTGAGGATGTACAGTAAAACATAGGACAAGGTGAGTTTCAGAGGCCATCATCTTTTCTCTTTAAAGCAGAATTTTCTCTGTGTACATATGCACAAATGTTATTCCCCCCCCCCCCCCCCCCCCCCAAGTTGAAATAATGACGAACTGCATAGAGCATATGATGCAAAGTAAATATCAGCTGTGGCAAAATCCACAGCCAAAGAACTGGAAGGCAGTAGCAAGTCCTGGCCATCAGAAGTCTCCAGAAAGATGTGGATGCTGACGTTTGGTTGTGGCAACATAATCTGGCTGCAAAAGGTCTTAGAAATGTCTTATTCTGGCAAAACAAGAATAGCTTGAAACATAACCAGAACTTCAGTGTTGTGCTCGTGTTTGTGGCTCTGGAGATATGAATTCTATTTCTGTGTCTCTTCTATGACCCAGATATCTTTGGGCCAATTCATTCACAGACTAAAATGAGGTGCAGGCAGAAATGAGGGGAGAAAGCAACCAACCTAATCCTTCAGTCTTCATTTTTGTGTTACTCATTACATTGTCTCTTTCTGCTGAGCTGGGATAGGAGAACATAAGAAATAGAGACAAATGAGACAGGAAACAGAATGTTTTCAGTTTATATTATTTATTGCATTTGTCTTTAGCTTCCCTTGTTGTCTGGTGGTACATTCAGTGGCCATTAGGAAAACAGTACGTACTGGGGCTGTCCGAAATGAACAAAGCACACAAAGCACAGAAGCAATTCCCTGTTTGGAGTCCTTCACTCCCACGGTAATCTGCTACGATGGATGCAGCTCATGGTATTGCTGTGCTTCTGGACTGCTTGGGATTCCAAGTTTGCAGTTGTTCTGTTTCTCTCTGTCTGCCCAATAGGAAATATTACACAGCGGCTTGGTTGGCACCCAGGGCCAAGAACTTGTACTGTGTAAGCTTCTGACTTTTCTATTTACGTATGGCATGCAGAACCCTCATCAATTTAGAAGATATATTTATATGAACAAGGGCATTTGTCCAATTTTTAAGAACAACAACAAAAAAAAAAAAACGGAGGAGTTTTCAGGCAGGAGTGGCTGATTAATTTATTTTACCTGTATTTTACCTGTGTAGTTTGCTGCAGACCTTTGCAGGCTGTAAGTGGTTCAGTAACCTCTTGGTGTAGGAATCATTTCTTCTTGCTTTTTAATTTGGATCAGCTGATGAGGCCGTGCTTTGGATTTGGTGGTGTGTGCTGCCTTAGAGAAGGATTGAACAGAGACTAATTAACAATGCTGGTAACGGAGCTGAAGTACGTATCCAAAAGTAGACGAATAAATACAACAGTTATCAAATGGGATTACAAACAATGCATGTGTGTGCAAATAATACCCCCATAGCACTGTTTGCGTTTTCATTTGCAAAATATCCCCCTGATATTTTGGGATGCTCTTTCCTCTTATCTGCATGATTGTGTGACCGGGTGAGGTCTCAGGACCCGTCTGCTCAATGTGGAACGTGGCTTTGTGCACCAGGAGTGGCCTCCCTGCACAGGGGCTGTAACACGAGGCATTTTACAAACCATATTGGCACGCGTATTTCTCTGAATCCAAGCTCTTCAACATTAAAGCGCGACCCTTCATTTTAATCATTACAGAATGAATCCAGTGCTAATAGCACTTAATTGTTTCGCTAGAATGATCTCCGTTGGTTTTGGCAGCTGAAGTGAAAACAATTCCAAATACCATCAAAGGAGCTTATCCACAAACAGCATGTACAAGGAGAGTGTTTTGATATACAACGGTGTGTTAATATCATAACATCTCCTAACACTGCACACGGCTCTGTAATCCTTCTCTGTCTCGCTCTATGATCTTGGAAGATCCGATGGGCGAAGCAGAAGGAATAAAACAGACCAGGAAAGTCGTGGTCTTTGCCCCTGGAAATAAAGCGTTGCCGCTCCCTTTGCTCCAGCCATGTCCCTGTATTAATCTTGACTTTCTTGAAGCTTGCCCGCTAGTTTGAATTTGTATGCGACATCAAACATACCTTTTCACATATGTTCTTTCCAGATTTTTTTTAACAGTTACTTAGCAGTTTATAGAAGGAAGTGAATGATCTCATCAAGCTGCTTAGAAATTAAAAAAAAATCTGTGCTTATTAATTATGCAGGATTAGTCTAATTATAATTCAGCAAATTAATTAGCGACAGAAGGTGTTCTGAAACATTGGAGTACATTTGCATGTTAAATGGAGAGGCTAGTCTGTAATATATGTAAATTTATGCATGGCTTCATAGTTTAATTTAAAAATTTGCAGCTGCATATGGTATGGGAGCAGGTGAAAAGTCAGTTTTAGTTTAATGATGCTAACAAACATTGGATGCTGTCCTGTCTTAGGGAAGGAATGCTCTGAATGCACCCCTATCTGCCAATCTATAAATCTGTCATAGGAATATAATGTTACACCAATGTTCAGGCTCAAGGTCATCTGTGAGTAGACCCAGAAGCACAACGGGTGCAAACCTGCTGGCTGAGCAGCCCTTGGAGAAGGGAGGAGACGGATGTGCACGGAGGCAAGTTGCTCGGATGTCAATTTGCCTCTTTAGCAAATGAATGCGTTTTTATTCCATACAAAAACCGTTTAGGGACAGGCAATACTCCCCACCTAGTCAATGAGTGAGAGCTTTCAGCTGAGCAATATCCACTCTGGCAGGTGTAAAATAGGTGCCTAACCTTGGTTCCATTGCTAGTGTTCGCATCGGTGCAGCTTTCTGATCTCTCGGAGTCACAGGGAAGTTATTATCAAGTTCCACATTAACTGCAGGGTAAAGAGTTTTTATGTGCTGGCCTCTACCATCTGGCAGGAATAGTAAAAACCAGCAGACCCATCAGCAGCAAAAAGGCTGGAGGTGTAATTGGTGCTCACTGTTCAGCCTAGCATGGCTCGGCACAGGCGTTCTGAGAGCAGTGGGAAATGAGGAGAGGGGAACCAGAAGGTAAAGTGGGCATAGGTTTCCCCGGGTATGGATGAAAGTCAGACTGGGATCAGACTTTGTGCTTGCCTGATACCTATATGTGTTTTCTACGGGGTCTGTAGCATTCTCCCTGTTCATTGCAGGGGAGTTGGATCAGATGACCTTTAATGGTCCCTTCCAACTCAAATGGTTCTTTGATTCTGTGACTGGCAGAGTTAAATGTGGGTTAACTTGGCACCTATGTAGAGCTATAGTGATCCCAACCGTAGGCCTGTGGGAATGCTCTGTGGCTCTTGGCTGAAAGAACAGCTTGATCCACCTATAGAGTAAGTCACCTTACTTCCAGGTGCCTTAACATCCTCAGCAGTGAAAGGAATATAAAAGCCTTTCTTTCCTCCTGTCCTTTGTGCATCTTGTCTCCCTCAACAATTTCTAAACGTGACTGTGCCATGCTTAGCACAATTGGAGCCCAGAGACACTGTAATGAACCAGGGAATATTATCAGAACGTCCCTTTCAACAGCCCACCAGCCCAGTCCTCTGCTATATTACCTCCCTGCCTATTGACTTTTGATTATGCTATGGTATTTGGTTGCGTGCCAAGTGGCATGAATAATATGGATCTTACAGTATAAATCAGCTTTTAGCCATTGTCTTGTAAGTTACTGGAAAGTTTTGGTGTGAGGGGAAGAAGGAAAACCCAAAGGAAAAGGGAAACTGCTCAGGTTGCAGAGAGTCCTCCAAAGGTTTTTTTGGAGAATAATTGCAATTACAAACATGCCGTTAGTGTTGTGTTTCATTTTCAATTCGAACCCACGGAGTTCAATTATTATTTTCATTAATGGTGTCAGGTTTTCATCAGAGCGCACAAACAAGGGGGTTCTCCTTGGAGATTGTTTTTTTTTTCTCTAGCAAATGTGGCTGTGCCAAATAACTGCATTCAGCGCCGAGAAATGACTGTCTCTATAACCGGCAGTGCACTCTCCTCCAGCCCTTGGAATCACTTTGCAAGACAGAATGAGCATTTACCAAATGAGCGTGAATTGCAGTTGTGGCTGTGTTTGCCTGCTGCTGCTCGGAGGGAGCAGAATCTGCTTCAGAGATGGAAATTGTGCAGAAGGTGGAAAATGTACGGAATATAAACATCGGGTTTACAGGCATGTTCTGGGTTTGGATGACATATTGCAGCTTATGTTCAGACAAGATTAGTTTGGAAACTAAGCTCTTCCAAAGAAAAAGCCCACTAGATGAGGGTGGTGAGAAGTATGGTGTTCTATGCTGCAGAGAGATGGGGCATGTTTGGAGGAATGGTTCAGTGGTTTGGGCACAGCACTATGAAGAGGAGATGAGTTCAAGTCCAGTCTTTGCTATGGCTTTTGGGCACACTCTTCTCACTCGATGGCATCTTGTCCTTCAGATGGATCACTTTCATCCCATATCTTTGGTTAATACATTGCACAGAGCGTTATTCATCCAGGTGTGGTTAGGACTGCCTGGCATGCCAATTAGAAGCAGTTTTGAGATGGGTGCTGCCAGCCTGTAATTTTAAAGTAGGCTTCTCTGTTGGCTTCCCTTATCATTTTGTTCTGCTCTTATGGCCACTTAATGTTGGACCATTAGATTTGTAAAACGGAGCTGTTTTGATAACTAACATTTCTGGATGTTTCTGATTCATTTGTGGGATACAGTGCCTTGAGGCATCTGAAAGTCTTCCTTTTGAATTTTTCTCCCTTTTAAAATAAGAACAGTAATTTCACCTGTTCCCTATTACACTTATCTGATCTGCCTGTTCTCATATGCTTTGCATTGCAAGCATCTTGGAATGAGCATGCTGTTATTGATTGATCAGATAGTGACTTAATAATAAAGATGGGCCAGAACAGAAAACTTCTGATGTAGACTTCGTCAGTGCGAAGGATATTTAGTCCTGTAGATTTTGGTCCAAAGCACCTTGATTTAATAATACAAATATGAATACACAAAAGCCTCACATCTTGAAGCCAGCTTCACATTTGCTGTTACAACTCTGCTAGCATCAGTGCAGTTACTCCTGAGCTACATTCTTCAGACCTCTGCAGGCACAGACCTTACCTTGGCAGGCTTCTGTTCCAAAGGAATGCAGAGCAGAGGAAGAAGTTCCCATAGAGAAGGGTTGGGATCCATGCCTAGAAGCTGAGAGGCAGTCAGAGAGGTGAGCCGAGGAGAAAGACATAATGGCGATGTAAGGGGCTGGGAGCAGCAGAACAGAAAAGAAGGAAGAAGCAGAGAAATTTATAAGGAAGGGACTTCAAGCCATCACTTAGTCCAACTCCCTTAGGGTTTGCATGTACCAATGGTGTTTACTCACTACCTTCTTCCAGCCCAGTTGTGGAGAAGGTATGAAGAATGGATAGGAGACTGATTGGGTAGCAAAGGGCAAAAAGAGGTTAGGAAATACGTGAGCCTGATAACTGAGGCATTAGTTTAAAGAATGAAAACAAGTGATTTGGGAACATGGCATCCATTAGGAGCAAGTGAGGACATGGGATCCTACTCTGCAAAGTTCCTTTGGCAGTTCAGTGCTTGTTTCGTGCACAGCTGAGGAGCTCTTGCATTGACTAAAGAAAAGCCTAACCAGTCTGGTGCTCCCAGAACTGAAGAAATTACTTTGGATGAAGGCAGGAGGGTAGGGAAGTGTTTGCCCTTTTTTCATTGTTGGGGCATGAATGGAAGGCATAATATTTGTGTGTGTTTTTTAGTACTACTGCTCTACTGAAAAACGAGTGCCAAATGAGCAGCCAGCTCTCCTGGCCCAGGCTGGGGACCTGGTATGGTCTGAGTTCCACTCTCTTCTCTCATAGCAAATCCCTGACAAACTCAGAAAAGTCTTCTGACCTACATATGTTGGCTTTCATATCTGTTAAACTGGGTTCACACTTTATGCACAGGAGTTTTGTGAAGATTAATTAGCTGCTGTTTGTGGAGTATCATATAAATACTCTGGATTATTGTAATAACCTCAATCATTTCTCAGACATTATATGGTGTATGTTCATTTAGAATGCCTTTGTGCGATGCCTGATCCCACATTGACAATAACTGCTGAAAAGAGTAGGAAATTTTCTCATCAGGTCTCTAATAATATACCCTGACATAATAGAGCAGAATGACTCCAGAGATAAATATTCAGATTATAAAGAAGTCTTCTACTGTGATAGTCATTAAGTCAGAATGATGATTTCAGATAAATGCAATTAATAGATTTTAAATATGAACCTTCAAACGTATGTGCAAAATCTGATCTCGTCCCTTTGGAAGGAAGAGTTTCCAAGTGAAGCCTTTTGCTCTGTTGCATTGTGGCATGGGTATGGTTCCTTGTCACACTTATCTCAGAGTTCACAGTGCCAAGACACACAGGAGTGAGTCCAGAAGACAATGGGAGACCCTGATCTCAGAATTTACTTGTGTTGGTGCAGCCGGAGGCAGGTCCTCAGTGTAATGTAATGATGGCTTTGTGGTTCGTAGCATGGTCAGTCTTGGTACTGTCCAACTGGAAGAAAGATATTCTTATAGCAACTTCCAGTTTTTCATTTTAGTTCACTTTGTGACTTCTTAGAAGCACTTCAGTTACTTAATCAGATTGCTGTGATATCTTTATATTCTCACTAGGTTGCAGTATGATAGATTTGCTGATAAATCGCACTGATGAAAAGCATGTTCTGGTGCCATAAAATTGCTGGGGCCATGAATCCAACTTCTACAGCAGACCAAACAGGACAGGACAACCAGTGTTTGCTTTACAAGGGATGTTTTTCTTGTCTCCAGAGGCTGCTCATGAGATTACAACAAAGTTGTATCTCTTGATTCTGTACCTGTACTTTAAGAAAGCACACGAGATGGATTGGAAGCTTAGTTAAGATGTAGAAGCAGGAATCAAGAGACCACATCCCAGCTGCAGGCCTGCGATGAGCAATTCCCTTCCAGTTCCCAGGTCCCGACTTCCTTGCTGTGCAATGGTTAGTGACACCACCTGCTGCAAAGGGCTTTGGTGAGGCTGAGTTAATTGAAGCTGAAGTCCCACAGAATGGTGCTGCAAAAGCACAAGGCACATTATCTAGTGCTGTGTCTCCACGTGGGGGGACTAATCAGTCCCAGGTCCTGTGGCAGGGTTTTGAAAAGCAGTAATGGATTTTTTTTTGAAAGAAATCTACACTTTCTCTTGCACGTGGGAGTGCTCTTTAGGGCCTCTGCCTGGTCCTGTTGAAGTCATGAAGAATGTTATTCTCACTCCAACAGGATTTGATTAAGGTTCTTCTCAATCAGCCAAGATGGAGGATGAACATCCTCAAGGGTGGAGTTCCAACCACATAGAATCACAGAATCTTGGGGGTTGGAAGGGATCTTTAGAGGTCATCCAATCCAAGCCCCTTGGTAACACAGTTCCCTGGAGCAGATTATAAAGTCATCTCTGTTTCAGAACCTTACAATGTAGGTATACGGACGCAAAGTGACAGTATGGGCCAGCATCGCATTGGGAACAGACTAATAGATGCAAGACCTCACCTGCTTTGCCCTCACCCTTTCTCTCTGTCCATTGGCAGAGAGCTTCAGGGGAATTTGTCCCACCTCTTTGAGCATTATGGGATGTCTGAGCACTCCCACCCCGCTATCCCGCACAGCTGGGCAGGCTGGCCTCCAGCACTGTGGAGATAACACAGCTGTCTCTGCACTGAAGTGAAGAAGGGGCACTTAAATGATTCATCAGCCAGACTCCCAGCATGGTGGTAACCCCCAATAGGAGGAGCAGAAACTTTTAAAATAGCTCCCTCGAAATCCTAGAAGAGAGAATGTTTTTAAGGCAGTGTTTTGGAGACCTCTGCAAGTGCATCAGTCTGTAGATGGAAGGCTTGACCATATTGAAATGAATGTCTGTAGCATGTCTTAATTAATTTTACATCTACACATGAAGTTAATCAGGCTTTCTGTAGAGATGCCAGAGGCTCTTTGTGGTCGTTATTGAAAAGTGTTCAAGTTTTCCCTCATTGCCCTTCAGTGGTGATCTATGGTAGGACCACGCCACACTCCCTCTGTTTGGCTGCGGTCTGCTAAAGCCATATCTGGTGCTGTCCTTTGAAGGAACGAAGCATGAAAATCAGCAGTTGTTTAACTTTTAAAAAATTATTTTTATTTTTTGATGTATGTATAGGTCCATGCCAAAAACTGGCTAAAAAAAATTAATACAGCCCTTCTGCAACTCTCCTGTTACCCCTAAATCAGCTTCATTTAGTGCTAAACCTTCCCTTCTCTTTGCTCCCCCCAAGTCATTTTTATTCTAATGCTGCAATAAATATTAATACCTTTCCCAGATGCAACCACTTAAAATATATATGTATATCTAACGACCTACCAAATACTTGATGTGAGTGCTCAGCTGCAGCTAAAATTTGACTGGAAAAACTCTGAAAGGAGAAATTGAAATATAGCACATCCGGTGATATGCTAAAGAAACTGTGGCTATGTTGGCACGGCAATGGATGGATACTGCTCCAATGCTGCAACCTCAAAGCCGAGGCAGCACTTTGAAAAGTGAGGTGAGGGATTACTGACGCCCACCTTGTGATATCTTGGAGGTGCACCATTTTCAGCAGCTCGAGGGGTTAAGCAGCTTCACTAAACCAGGCATCTTGCACTTGCTGCGTGTGGAAATTGATCCTGGTTACAGATCCTGGTTGAGTGCTCCTGTGCTGAATATTTGTTCCCAACCACTGGGGAGGGCTGGGATGCTCCACTCCTCCAAGGAGGCAGCCAGAGAAGGAGGGTTCTGTTTTCTATGTCTTTTTAATGGTCAGTACACCCAATGGGATGAATCAGTGCAGATCTAATTGAAGTTAATTTCAACATATGCCTCTGGTTTACGCTGGCTGGGCATCCACGCCCAAATATTCTGGAGATATTGAACAGAAAATATGAATTTCATTGTCACGTGTTGTTACAGAGCTCAGTCCCGGGTGCTGTTAAGTGCAGATTAGCATAGAATTTTTACCTCTTGTGCTTGTGCTGCAGGGTTTGGTGCAGCACACGATGCTATGGGACCTCAGCTCTTCCCAGGGCAGCTCCACTGACTCTGTTGGACTCCTCTGTGCTCTGATCTTTGTCCCTTAGTTTGCCTCATTTCTCTGATCTGAGAGGCATACAAGAATTTAAATAAAATTACGAAGGAAACGGAACACTTCCCTGATTAGTTTGATCTTTTTCCTTGAAAGCCAAGACAAGTCGTGAACCTTGTGGGTTTTTGTTTGCATTTTTTCTCCCGAACAAGCAGCTATCCATTGGCTCACTGAGTTCCATGCAGAAGTTGCTCGCCTTGGTTTCATTACACAGTTTGGCGGTGTTCTGTAGTTTCTCCCTGCACAGCCAGATCTCAGCAACACAAGCAGTTTATGTATCTGCAAATATTTTTTGATATCTGTAAGAAGAGGGCAGGATAACAAGGAGTGTTTGTGAGCAACATCTCTGGCTGGAATTCTCCTGTGAATGTCTGTGTGTGCTGGTATGCATAATACTGTTCGTTCAGAAAACGTTCTTACAGATAAAATCTTGCTTGCCGATCATTCAAATAAAAGAGGTCACAGTTTTAGCGTGAGGAGTCGATGCAACTTATTTGATAGAATACATGCAGTGTGCTCCCGAGGCATGAAGATCTGTGTGACTTCAGCTCAGAGTGTGAGTGACTGCGGCTGGGATCCCAGGAGCTGCCCAAGGGAGCCTGGACCTAGCTCTCATTGCTCCTGGATCCCAATGGAGAAGTTGGGCTCCCAACACCTGGAGCCCAATAGGATGTGGGTAGATGCTGGGCTCCCAATGCCTGGATCCCAATGGGATGTGTAGAGATGCTGGGCTCCTGACATCTGCAGCCCAATGGGATGAGTGTGGATGCTGGGCTCCTGACATCTGGATCCCAGTGGGATCAGTTGGGATGTTGGGCTCCCAACTCCTGGATCCCAATGGGATCAGTGAGGATGTGGGGCTCCCATTGCAGCCCGTGCACTCAGAACTGTTAAGTCGTAACCAAGAAAGGATGGTGGAGACAAAAATACTGATCTGCAAAATGCACTCACACAGCAAATAAACATTTTAGATATGTTTAAAGTGTTTGTGACAGATTTAAGGCAAACAAATGCTTGCTAGAAGGATGTATTTTGTGACAGTCATTGTATGTGACGTTCCCTGGGTCGTTTTCGT
The DNA here is from genome assembly GCF_016699485.2 of Gallus gallus. Lineage (NCBI taxonomy): Eukaryota > Metazoa > Chordata > Aves > Galliformes > Phasianidae > Gallus > Gallus gallus. The sequence goes on from NC_052553.1 coordinate 749,930, forward strand.
GGGTTTGGTTGTAGGGAGGTCTGCAAAGGGTTTTGTTTGTTCAAGCCACATTTAAATGGATCAGATCCTTTGGTATTTCTTTGTATTTTTGGGGCAGATGGAAGAGAAATACCACACCATAAGTGATGCAAAGAAGAAGCAATAACAAGCAGAAGTGAATTTTCTGCTTTTTTTTTGTGTTGCGTTAGGACTATTTTGGCAGTTGTTGTTGGTAAACCCTAGGAAATATACATCTTTCTCCTTTAAAGTTCTAATTCAAGGCATGAATGTGTGAGTTCTGAAGGGACTTAGGGACTGCGGTAAAAAATCGTTGTCATAGTAACAGAAAGGGAAATAGGCCTGGCTCACCTGGGACTTTAACTTACTGCAAAAGCTGATTTTTTTTTTTTTTTAAGGAAAGCACTCAGTAAGAGAAATAAATAAATAAGTTCTTCTTTGTATTCTGAACCAATTCTTCAACTCTATTTTTTTTTCCCCCTCCTATCTGCATCTTTTCCCTTCCAAACCTATCTTAAAATCTCTGATTTTTGTTTTTTAATTGTTGCTGTTAAACCCATTTTGTCCTACAAATGGAAACGCAGAAAGGAGTCACACAAAATATTTTTGCTTACGGTAGATTGAGGAATCTGTGAGATTTTTTTGCCTGTTTTGCCTGAATTTTGAAGACGTGCTTGTTTTTAATCCAACAATGTGATCTTCCATGTAGGGTTGGCTTCTTCACCTTGGAAATTCGCGAATGTAATCAGATGAATCAGATAATAAAGGGATGGATCCCAATGAAAGAAAATTTGTGGAATACCCAAATTTGATAAATGCCTCCTGATATTGCTGAAGTGTGAGATCTGTATGTTATAACACAGTGCTGGGTGAGCCCGTCAGCATCCTGAAGGCTTAACTTACATACACAACAAGCTGAACTCGATGGGAGAATAATGTATAAAGATAGGTATATGTGACGGGGCAAAAATAATTGGCACGGACACTTTGTATGATGTTAATGGGTTTATTGCTTGGACAGCGGGAGCTGTCACCTATTACTTCCATCTGTGTTTTTGTTATCCTCTCTCAAAATCGGTGTGAGATTCCGATCTGGGCTCTTTTTTGCTTTGGTTACCAAAATCTTAACAGCTAAAAACATCGTCAGGATGAAATCTCATCAGCTTCTTCTGGGAGCTCTGTTTGTCTCCATGTGTTTTTAGACATTCTCAGTAGTTTCAAAGCTTATCAGCCTCAGAGTTGCCCTGTCGGTTTTTGTAGTTATCACAATAACATTATCCTTCTATATTGTTTCATGGAAAATCCATTCAGACAGCGAAAGAAAGCCCTTGTATGCACAGGAGAGATAAAGGAACAGACTCAGATCGTGTGGTCAAACGTGCAGTGGAGAAATGGGCATAAATCAAAGTAGTTGCGTTGAGTTATATCAACTAGCAGCCCAATAGTCACATTGAGTGCAGTTCACCCAATTTTTCTAAATCTTGGTGTGTTTGGTTGTTTGTTGGGGTTGTCTGTGTGGGTTTTTATTCCTGAGTTCTTCCAGTCCTGAATGGCTGATATACCTCCATGTAAATCACTCCGCTATGTACGTGCAGTCAGAACACGATGATGCGTTTCGTTACGGTTAATAACAGTGACACAATTCTTTACCGTTACAGATTCTTCTTAAAATTTTTTCTCAAGTGCAATCAGAATTGTTTGAAAACAGCAGGAAACCCCCGAGATATGAGGCGGTTCCAGGTAAGGCTCAGCATTAAGCTGTCTCTTTCGTTCTCTTTTTCTCCTGTCCCCTGCATTGCCCATAGTAAATATGATGACGGTCTATGATAAGCCATATCGGATATTGTTAAAGTTTTTCTCCATTTGTTGTGGTTAAACCTTTTTTTTTTTTTTTTTTTCCCTCTCCTCTCTCTTTTCCCACTCCAAATCCCCAAGGGGAAGTGATGTACTGTACCAACCAGCAGTGGATATTTGATTTGACACCCTCGGGCAAAGCACTCGCACATACAGCTGCCCACAGCAGGAATCGTGTTTGTGATACTTAGATGCCTCAGAATTTTTCAAAGTAGCTCTGTACGTGGTACAGAAGCATCTCCCCATTTCCCTCCACTCTCTCTTCCCATCTCTTTTGCCTTTTAACTCTTTCACGCCCTCCTTTCAGCTTCTTAAAAAAAAAAAAAAAAAAAAAAAAAAAAAAAAGCCCAAATAGTGATGGTCACTTTAAGATCTCACGCAGGAAAGCAACAAGACCCACGGGACAATGACCCAGCTGCTTTGCAGTAAAATCTGCCACTGGTTTCATCATAGCTGTCGCTGATGTATTGTGAACACCAGCTAATAAAAACACAGAAGGAGGTGAAGTGTGTCAGGTTAGAAGCAAAGGAGAAGGGAAAGGCTGACGCAGTCCCTCTTCCTCCACACTCTAATCTTTAAGCAGTTATGTCTAAGAGTTTAGTATTTTACCTGTAAAAGGGTAAAATGGTTTTACTACTTTTTGCCATTTTTATCATGCCCTCACTGCAAGCCATCTGTGACACAAAGAGGGTTTTAGCTGGAGGGGAATGTGCGGCTTTCCTGTAGACCTATCAGGTCTGTAGAGGGCAGTGACATCCTGAGGTCTGCCAGCTCATGGTTGGTTGTTGGGCTCTTGCCTCAGTTTCCTCACTTAGAAACAAACTGAAAACTCCACAGGAATTTACAGCCCCGTGTCAAACTTTCCACTAAATGATGCATTTTAGTTTATATTTTTACTGGGAATACAGTTTCACAAGAGGGATTTTTTTTCTCAAAGAAAAAGAAAAAGCTCGGGTTGATGAAAACAAAAATCCTCTCTGGTATCTCTGAAAGCTCCAGAAATTTTAGAGAAGTGTCAGCTAAAGATACAAAAATGATTATTTTTTGGTTTTCAATGCACATAAAGAAAAAATTATAATCGAACCCAACTTTGCTTTTTTTGGCACCAGTGGTTTGATGAGACTGTAGCTTCTCCTTGTGTTTTTGGAGATGATAAGACATCATAAATTTAAATAATAATAATTAAAAAAATAGAAGTGGATATTGTTACCAAATTTGTACAGATTTTTATTTCAATCATTAATTTCCATCAAGAAAAAAATGTCATTATCATCTTCCACAAATGCCAAAAAAGAATGAAAATAAAGGAAAACTCAAATGATAGCGTGTGATCTTGCTGGCTCTTAGGGCTGGTTAGGATGGCTGAGGGTGGAGGGTAATGAAGCATGAATCCAGAGACTCCTCATTTGGTTATGAGTTTGTAGGAAATCGTGCACAAGGACAGCCTGGTTAGCACATGGAGTATTGTGGACATTGCCATAATACCAATAAAAGAGTTACAAGAGCAAAAAATGAACTCTACATTGTGATTGAAGCTAAAATTTTAGATTTCAGGTGAATGCTGAATTGCATGAGGATTTTGGATTCTTTTTGTTTTGTTTTGTTTTTGGTTGAGATCTCTCTCTACTCTCAGCTTTACTCTTTCTTTGACCTCCACATCTCCATGGCATAAATAGCTATTTTAGTAAGAATCTAAACAGCTTCACATTTTCATTGGGACATTGAAAAGTGAAACTAAAATGAGCTTTACAGCATGCACATGTTACCAATGGAATGCCTTCAGCCCATCCACCTGGCATTGCTCTTGTACATGAGCAAGTATTGGCTTGCTTTTGATCTTTGTACCAAAATCAGCAGCTTCCTGGAGACGAAAGTGACCTGGGGCAGACTCCTCTTGATCTGGATTTTCTGTCTTACAACAGCCAAGCCTGAAGAAAAGAGCCAAGTAAAACTCTGGTTCTATTTTTCAGGGATTGCTTAAACTCCTCTTGCACTTACAGTCAATGTGGATTCATATCCTTTCCAGTTTCGTTGTGAGATTTAAGTCCAAACCTCAACGTTAATCAAGATTAGGCAAAGCTTCCACATTTGTCTGTCCATTGAAACGCAAAACATTCACAAGGCTTTTTGTTTTGGTGTCACAAGAATGAGCTCTTTGAAACAAATTGTCAAATGCTTGAGGTTTTGGGGGAAAGCAGAATCTTTGTTCAGGCACCTCCAGCATGGGGCGTGTTGGTTGATGAGTTTGGTTCTGGGATACGGAGCTCAGAATGTGTGAATAAAGGTACAAAAAAAAAAAAAAAAAAAAAAAAAAAAAAAGGTAATTCCATTGCTAAAATTGTATGCATTGGGAGTAAAAAGTTCAGTGTTCCAATGGAAATTAGCCAGGATGGACTGCAGAGAGAGCTTGTTTCCAGTCTGCTGAATTGCTTTTAAGGGTAGAAGTACGACTTCCATGGTTGTGATGTAAAAAAGTGCACTCTTGAGTGGTCTACCGTGTCTTCACGATCCTCCTCCATTTTATTATTATTGTTTTTAGTTTAGGCAAACACTTTTTTTTGCCTGATTCTTGCTGTGTGTGGTCTGCCAGCTACCCTTGAAGTCTTAAGTGGAAAAAGAGGCGTTGTTCCAAATATTAGCAGTATACAGTTGTGCACTATGAGCATGGTCGTTTTCATTTCAGCTTTTAAGATTTGTATCAGACGGTGTAATTCATGGGCAAGATTGCTTCTTGGGTTTGAAAGGATGGATGTTTGTCCAGGAACGTACGATCAGAGTAAAAGCGAGGTCAAAAAGCCCAGTACAGTTGGCTGCTTTACTGATTTTATTATTTAGCTCATTATTTGAAAAAACACAGAAGAGAGAATCCCAGTCTCCAAGTTCCCATTGCTACTGAAATCTGGAACTGAAAGGGTTTCATCAAAACATTTCTGTTCTTTAATGGAGATGGAATGAAAACCCAACGCTCCGGCTTTGTTGTTGAGACAGAAATGTAAATAAGAGACATGGAAATTGTGCAGTACTACACATCTTACTGAGTTCTCCAAGCAAGGAAGAATGGTTACTCATGTCTGGAAGAGTGTCAAGTCAATGCTTCTGATTAGACATGGGTGTGAAGCTGCTCGGTTTGGTTCCAGGGAGCTGGGATCCAGATCCTGGCTTCAGCCTCTGTATTTCTAGATAGGAGATTTAGCTCTTGTGTAGCATAGTTACAGTTTATTAAACTAAATTAAATGTTAGATTTCATTTATATCACACCCACTTAAAAAAAAAAAAAAAAACAAACCTGGGGGTGGGGAGAAAAAAGGGCGGAAAGGTTACATTAACACTGCATTGTAAATTAAATTCAGCTCCAGATGCCTGAAGAGTTGTGGTTGAGGTTTTTTTGTTTTGTTTTTTGTTTGTTTTTAGAATAATTCTTTAGTTTGGAGAGCAACGCCAGCTGCTTTGTGCTCATGTTAACTGTTTGAAATTTACTTGGATACTAAGTAGAGCTTTGCAGATGAAATGAAAATCTCTCAACTTTTACAGACCTTATCCATCTAATATTTTTCTACTGTTGAAGTGAGTTGCACCTCAGAAGTTAAAGGACACGTGATCATTATTTTAATGTTCCCCCTCCCAGTAGTAACGTAATTTTATTGTGACTCATAGGCTATTTCAGTGGGGACGGGGAATCTTTCTATTGCTAATGGATATTTTCGTGGTTACTTGTTGGCTGCCCACATGTGTACATGAACACATTCTTGTCAATTCAGCTGAAGCAAATATTGATTATTTATCAGTTAAAACATTTCTGAATGAAAGGGAAAGGTGGAAAATGAAACAAACAAGCAACAAAAAGGAAATATTTAAGTTACCTGCTCAAACACAGTGCTGTTTGAGTTCAACTAATCTGCAAATCTGAGCTTTCATATGTATTGTCATTACTGCTGTTCTCTCAGTGAGTGATCTCCCAGGAACAGAATTAAAAAAGAAATGGTGATACCCTCCACTTAATGAGGACTTCTCCTGGAGAACTCGATTGAAGCCCAATGACACTTAATGGTAACGACCGGTGTGTAATGGGGGACAATAATTCTGTGGAATTAAGATGAGGCACTTCAGCTAAAATGCTTCAGCTGAGACCTGGTGCTAACGCATCAGCCTCCTGTTGATTGGGAATTCTGCTGCATCCACTCACACTGATTGTACAGATCCTACCGTGCTGTGGTTGTGAATAGGACCAGGCAACCAGGCTAATGATAGTCATTGTTGAATCAACATCATTTTTTAGTAACAGAAAAGAGAAAGGTCGGCAACTGTCCTCTGTTTTCTGCAGAAATCACGACATGGAATGTTTCCTGGCAAGTATTCCCCTCTAGGTGCTCTAGGGAGGAGGAGAAAGGAAAAATAACAAGGTATGTCCCTGGGGAGATTTCCTTCCTGACCTCAGAGTGGTTGGATCAGTTCATCATCAGGCACCTGAGCCAAGCTGGCTGTGTTTGAGAATTCACCCAGCTCGGCTCAGTATGAAGCACAGAAGGATCTGTATCGTTTGGGAAGGAATAACGGGTCAGAGCAGTCGGGTAGTGCTGAGACTTAGGAATGCTGTACTCCGTAAAGAAACAGAAAGGGATGTCAGGAGGAAAACAGAACTGGTCTAAATCAAAATCACTTTCAGGCTGATGGTGAAAGAACGTGCTAAGGACCCCCCCAGTCAGATCTGGATGTGGACAGAGATCTCTGTTAGAGAGACGACTACTACAGGGACTAGTGCTGTTATGGGAGATTCATTTCCCAGCTATAGATTGCAAAATGAGAGCAACATCTACGAGCACAGTCCAGCTACTGCTGACAGATTTATTCACTGGAGGTGATGTTATTTTTGAGTCTATACTCGTAAGGGAGGGACTGACTGCAACTGAACCACTCAAGGAGCTTCATGTGCTCAGATCTGAAGGCCAAGTGGCCATTGGAACCATGGGTTGCTAATCTTGTGTATCATCCATTAAAGCAAACCATAAATGAGATCCTGCTGCATCTCAGGTAAACTCTGCTGGTAGAAAGAAGGATATGTTTTTGTCAGCATATTCTACTATCTTGTCTGGAATACAGTGTAGTGGTTTAACTGATTTTAAACAGAATGAAAATAAAATTGGTACAGGTGCAGGACTGGAGCATTATGTGTAATAGGGAGGGGTATTAGCTCTCATACTTCAGGAACATGCACTGAGAAAGGGCATAGTTGCTCTCTGAAAATATCCTGAGGTAGATCAGAATAGAAAATAGTAATTTCAGAGCCGGCGCTACGTATGAACTGAGTACAAATAAACTTAGGCTGTAAAGCATGAAGTCCGTCACCATCAGGAGATGTAGGCTTTAAAACAAGATGTGATCCAAAGGCAAAAGCTCAACTGGTTTAAGACAATTGTTTAGAAGTGGCTGCATGGTTTAGTTGTCTGTAATAGCAGGAGATGGGATGGCAGTGACCCAGAAGTTATCTCCTACCAATGCCCCTAAAATAGCAGGAGGCCCCACTCCCAAAATGAAGGCCATGTGCAGAGCTCCTATCAGCCTGCAGTTTTCAGCAGGCTCAGGGTATCAGAGAACGTTTCCCAAAAAATCTGATGGAAGTTTTGAGTAGAGAGAAGCTGCTGGCATTTTCCTCTCTGTTTATCTTATTCCTAATCCAACTATGAAGCAAACACATATTATAGCATCTACTCCTGTATTACTCGACCCAAACGCCTATTGACATCAATGGGAGCCCCATCCAAGTGAAGACAGCAGGATGAGGCCTGACATCTTTTCTTCCACCCAGCTGGAAAATAATAATAACGCTAATAATTTTTAAAATCCTCCTAGTAGTTATTCTTCTGAAAAGTTAAAATAACATGGTGCTGTGACCAGAGAGTTGTAAGGGAAAGTGCATCAGGAATGTAATATTGTTTCCAGATGTACAATGTCATAAGAATTTTTTCCACACTTGGAATGGTAACAGGAATTTTTTGAGAGAGATCATTTACACAGTGATGAGATATGTTACATGTAAATAAACGCCTCTATGCCTAGAATGTTTGTACCATATGTCTAAATAGGTGTCTATGAGTGATGCAGCTTTCGTATGTAGATGCTGGGTATTTCCTTGTGCGTATGCGATTTGAAGAGGAGCGTACTTTAAATTAATGAAGTATCAATATAAAGTATAGATGGGGGAGGAAAGATTGTAGCGCCTCTGACCGAGAATATGTAGTATTTCTGAACTTTTCATTAAGATACCATTAGATGGGTGCAGAATGTGGCTTCCCCACTACCCACCCTTCAGTGGGCTTCTGCAGGGGACGCAGTCATTAACAAAGAACGGCTGCTGCCAGAACTGAAGATTTTAGTCTGAAAACGGGTAACGTGAACTGTTAGACTGATTGGTGCTGTCAGTACTGGCGAGTCAGAGAGGTAATCTTTAAGGTAAAGTAATACCAACACTTTGAACTGCGCAGGGAAATGGAAGAGGGGCAATCCAGCTCGGGGAACCTGAGTGCCATGTGCTAAACCCAGTCTGGCTGAATGTCACGAGAGGTGATGAGCCCTCACTGCGGCTTTAGAGGAGGGAGCACATTACAGAAATCCACCTGGGAAACAAAAACAACCACACGTTTCTTCAGCACTGCTGCAGAGTCATTACTCCGGGTCTTTGGCTTCGTAGCTGGTTATAAGACCCTTGCAGATGTGCAAAGAGATCTGGGGAACTGCTGGAAGCTCCGCTGAGAAGCTTGCACCTCCCTTGCTGTTGCTGTAGATGGAATCCACGTTTGGTGGCTGAAGGAGCACTTTGCTATGTCTGTTTCTTGCCCAGGTGGTTGTCCTCTGAAGTTGCACTGGAGGTGACTGGTTGATCCAGCTGTTTAGGAGCATAACATCTTTCTTATTTATGCCATCTATGTCAAATTTGGCCTTAAGCTACAATCACCAGAACGCATTGTCTAGCTGACATACTTTGATGTTCTCAGGTCGTTTACTCAGAATTGCATTTTGCATTAACTGCTGATTTTAGCAAGAAGATCACAAATGGAATTGGCGTAGAAGCCGAATTTCCACACAATAGAAGCAGCACCATCAGATCTGGACACAGAAACCCCAAAACATTTGTCAGTAATTTGCCAGTGCTGTGGGCAAATCTGAGAAGTTTGCACATCGCCTTTCAGCAGCACTAAACACAGGTTTACAAAAGGGCCTGGGATGTTTTATGATCTTAGGAGAACAAGTGTTATTGATAAATATGCATTCAGAAAGGTATTGGCCAAAAAAAAAGAAAAAAAAGCCTAGAAATGGTTAACAAGGTAATGGTAAGAAGCGTTGACCTTGATTTGTTTAGCTAAGATGTAAAGATTTTTGAAGGTCAAAGGTGTTCTTGTGTAGTGTTTTGGAGTCTAACTGTGTCTGACCCTCTAACATTAAGCTGCTGTGGCCTGCAGTTTTGAAGAGTGAAGCAAACCAGGGGGAAAGGGAGAAGGGGGAGAGAACAGGAAATGGAGTGAGGTGTTTCAGGAAGTTGTCAGGAGTTGACTGATTGATTCCAGATGGAAAGGGTCACCCTTCGTGACCCAGGAAATACTCACTGGGGGAAAGCAGTTGGCTTGTGAAAGGGAAGGGCCTGGGAGTTAGAGACCAGAGCGGAATGCACATTCCTCTTCCCTTTATCCATAAAACATTGTTTTTTAATCTTTAGTATAAAACAATTGGATTGCCATCTTCACCAGCCAAGAAGGAATGACCAAACCAAAGTGGAGAAGCTCAGGAGTTGTTATGACCATAATCTTGCATGTTCTTGTTCAACAGCACTGATAACAAGTTGGCTTGCCATGTCATAGTAACGACAAAGATATGTGCTGAATTTCAGTAGTACCTTAAAGATTACTGCAGAGAAGGTCCAAAACTCTGAGATAGTTCTGGTCCAGATCTGCACTTTGCTTTTGTCCTGTCCCTGAAGATTGCATTTATTTACCACTGGGCCCAGTTGGTGCAATGCTGACTGGGTTTGACCCTCCTGTGATAAGCAGGAGAGGTAAATAGAAATGGAGCCATTCATGGAGAGTGGTCTTCAGCTGGAATAGAGGCTGCTCAACACTCATCTTCTAGATGGAGGACTACTTTTTTGCTATTACTCTTGAAATAGGATTCATTTTTTTGTGCAACATTGACACCCAAGTGGGTTTTCAAACAAGGAGCGTGCAGTCTGCAGATACTATAAAAAACCCATGCTGAGGGCACATGGGTGTGCATTTATCACACACATACCTTGTGTATGTGAGGTCAGGTATGTATATATTATATAATGTAACTGTATATATATATATATATATATATATGAATGATATACTTCTGATTTACATTTGGTTGCAATTTAAACACTTGTCGTAAATATTTCAGACACTGGAATAATTCAGGCCTATTCCCCTGTTGCCACAGTGCGCTCTGTGCTGGCCAGTGAGAGATTAAAATTTATTTCCATTGTTTAACGGAAAATAATGAAGTGCATCTGAGTGGGTTCAGCTATGTCATGCGGGAAACGTTCACTCTGGATAGGAGTCTCACTCCACCCAAATGTGCAATGATGAAATCCGTTGGCACACGGAAAGCAACACATTTTGTGACAAGAATGCTTGAGAAATATAAGAGCACAGTATGACAAGAGGCTTTTGGAATGAATTAAACTTGCCTCCAGAAAGAAAGTGTTCTTTAAACTTGCAGAATCCTGCCGGGGGAGGGCAAGGTTGCTCATGGTGTGTGATGAGTACTGCTTCATCAGCAATTAGAGCCTGTTCTCTTACCTGGACCACGACAGCTGTGTCTGTGAAAATTCATGAACGCGTCCAGGGTCAGATCCTCAATAGCTGGGAGTTTCTATAGCTGTGTGGCAGCTGAGTAGGGCTGAGCTGATTGACACCAACTAATGGCCGTAACCCCAAAGTTTCAACAAGATGCATCTTTCTTTCAGTTGTTAAAATGCAGGATTGTTTCTTTTTTTAATTTTTTTTTTTCCTTAAAGTTTGTGGTTTAAAGACAGGTTTGGGACAGTCGTGTTTGAAAGGGAGAGTGAAGTGGGATTCGTTAACATATTCAATTACTCTAAGAATTCCTGTGCCTTCAGAGCCCAGTAGCAAAGCCATGGAGGCCAAGGCTTTCAAATCTAGTGCTTGACTCTGGGTGCTCAGGCTCAGGTGTTTTCTGAGAGGCACTCAGTCTGTATATGTAAAAACCAGACATCGTATTAGGTACTTTTTTCACGTCGTAGGAGTTTCTCTTTTGCTCGGTCAATGGAGACCTTTATTTCTGAAGCAGATGTAGATGCATTTGCATGTGTGTGCAGTGCAGCAGATGGCTCTGAATCTGCATGTATGTATCAGAGGGCAAATTGCTGCGGTGCTCTGCAGCCTGTCCTCCTGGTTGCTGTATACAGACCTCTTTGCCATCAGCTATGCTACGGTGTATCATAGGAAACAAAATTTAGGGCCATCTGCAGTGGCTGGTTCATTATACATTAAGGACTTTATATGGCCCTTAGGATGCTGTGTTAAATGGAATTAATGCACAGAGTAAAGGCTGAGAATATTTTCTCCCATTCTTGCTAGGGAGTAAGCCCTGCAGGACGTGATTACATTTTACAAACAGAATAAGATTTTAACTAACTGAATAATTAATACATTATAAGCTGAATATCCAACTAAGCTGTTTACCTGCCTCTTTTTCTTCCCTCTGAAAATATCTAGGTTGTGCTATCCACAACAGTGAATGTTGATGGGCACGTGCTGGCAGTGTCTGACAACATGTTTGTTCACAACAACTCCAAGCATGGACGGAGAGCAAGGAGACTTGACCCCTCTGAAGGTAGGATGCTGTATGAAGAGTGGTACACAAATGGGCGCAAAACCATATTACCAATTCTTCAATTTCTGTTTGTTTTCAGGAGGAAAGGAGAGCTAAGAGGGAACTACAGAACCTCAGGGGGCTTAGAGAAGGAAAAGGCAGGAAAACAGTGTCTACTGCATGCAAAATATGATCCTCTTCACATATAAGATACTGACTTCCCTTCTCCCCCTCCCAATTCATTTACTAGTTTGTCCTGCAGAGATGAAAAATGCAGAAACACTGAGTATTATCTAAAATTCGGACTTCTTTTTCATCTGGGATTGATTTGATTTCAGGCAAATTAGGCAACATGACATCTTAGTTAAACAGAACTGTTACAGCACAAGATGTGTATGAAAAAGTGTCACTAGTTCCCTTAAACAAACTATGTGCAAAGCATAACAATGCACAGAAGGAAACTGACACTAATTGATTTTAGTTTGTTTGGCTAAGCAAGGCTCACGGCCGTCTACAGAATGGTTTTTGGACTATATTAAAGTAATTACAAATTCTTGTGTCTGTTACGTTTCAGAGTGGTTGGCCCCTCCTCTTCCTCTTCTTGTGCATTCATTACCAATGCATTCCACCTTCTCATGCAGACAGTACTCCAAATTACTAGCAAATGCTATCTGTGTCTACTTTTCCCTCCCCTGCAGCTAGTGAAAGTGAGAAGAGCTAGTGATGTTAGCAGAAAAGACAAGCAAGGATATTATTTCATTATAATGTTTTGCTGCCCCACTCCTTAAATGTGCCCTATATCAACCTATAAGAAGAATTAATGAACTGGAAGAAAATGATTGAATCAGTAAAGAATTCAGAGTGGTGTTAATTCTCCCCCAGCGGGCAGTGAAATGGTAGAAGGAAAATCCCAGGATTCCTAGCCTAGGAAGCCATCCAGTTTTTCCTTGACTGATTGGATGTGATTGACTGGCTGTTCAAAGGAGTCTCATGTTTTTGGAGCCCTGCCAAAGTTCCCCTCCACCTCTGACCCTGTCAACATTGGGAATGGAGTGATGGATTGACTTTGGTTATGGCCTGGAAACCATATTGGGTTCCTGATGGGATGTATAGTCCAGAGGCCTTGAACATATGGAAGAGAGGAGAAAAAAAAATCTATTCCACAAAACCAAGAAATTGTTAGAAATTGTCTCCTGATAAGAATTGGAGGAAACATTTGATATTTCCGTATCTCTCCTACCATTGATAAACCTAATAAATCTTTATCTACGTCTCTTTGCACAGGGTTTAGCTTTTGTGTGAGCCTATTCTAATGAGTGTGGCATTTATTTATTTTTTTTAAACAACCTCTGCATGATCATTTAAGCATTTCATTTTTACACCCACTACAGTTGGCCTATTAGGGCTTTAATGACACAGTGTTAAGTGCCGGTAATGAATAGGCAAGTAATTAACACTAGCAAGGCAGAAAACATGCATTTATTCGTATTTATTTATTTATTTACTCACTTCTTTTGGCTTTCTGAAATGGAAAAGCAGTCTTCACGGGTGACTGGCTGGAGGGACTTGTCCTAGGCCTCTGTCAGCACTGGGGAATTCATGGCAGTGTGAAGCTGCAGCAGTGCAGAAACTCCTAGGAGCAGACAGGTGAAGCTTCCCTAAGCTATGGTTTGCCCCAGTATGACTTAGGACTACTTAACATGCGTAGAGGTTGCTTGCACTTATCTTCTGCAAGGGTTTGCACCCAGTGTGTTAGATCCCTTACCTGATGCTCTGTTGTCCTTTTGGTTTTGTTCAGCCACACCGTGCATCAAAGCCATCAGCCCAAGCGAAGGGTGGACAACGGGAGGAGCAATGGTGATCATTATTGGAGACAACTTCTTTGATGGGCTGCAAGTAGTGTTTGGAACCATGCTTGTATGGAGTGAGGTAGGTAGAAGCACCTCCCTGTTACCAAGTTGAAGGAACGCTGCTGTTCTTTGGGAAGTGGAGAGGGAGCAGCATTATTTCCCATTCCACTAATGCTACAAAAATGGTGGTGTGTAAGATGGCCCATGTAAAACTCCATGAAGGAAATTCATAGAAATCTACTCTGTGGAACTACTTGCTCTGTGATAGTATTGAGACCAACTGCTCAGTAATATGCAGAGTAGAAGGAAAGAAAGAGGGAGTGAACATAGGAAGAGTTCGTAAAGGAGAAAGAATCCCTCTGGGTCCAGAAATAATGGGTATAAGTGACACTATTTTTCCTTGATGACAATTTATCCTAAAACGCTCCTTCCTCTCCTGGAGGCAAGAAACGACATGAGATATATCAGTTGCCTAATCTATAGCATCTCCTACACAGCATTAAGCAATGCACTTACTCATAAAGCACATTTGGAGGGTGTAGGTAAGCAGGGGGAGTAACACAGCTGTATAATTGTCTCTCTCATTTTGTTGTTTCCCAGCTTATCACGCCTCATGCCATTCGAGTTCAGACACCTCCACGTCACATTCCCGGAGTGGTTGAAGTGACATTATCATACAAATCCAAACAGTTTTGCAAAGGCGCCCCAGGCAGGTTTATTTACACAGGTAGGTGCTTGTGATTTGCACTGGAGGAGCTCAAGCTCTGAGCCTCTTTGTTTTGGTAGGCACTGTTGACAACTCCGTGCCTTGTTTGTTTGTTTGTTCTGCCTCTTGCTGTTTGAAGGCCACTCTGCCAGTTGTGACATTTGGATAGGGTAGCTTCATTGCTGTGCAGAGGTGTTAAGCAACTGTTACTACTCGTTAATATTTTTTCTAGAATAGAGCTCACTCTGTTATGTTATGAGTCTGCCTGTACCTACATTGGATGTACAGTAACACGATAGCTTTGTTCTGTATATTAGAATATGTCTTATTTATAGCAGTATTTATTTTACATTTCCCTTCACTGGGGGTAACCCTTCATTTTCAAGGTAATCCCAGAGGACAAGGAGTGTCTTGTATTGAGAGAAGCCAATGAGCTGAGTAGGAAATAAGTACAATTGGTTTTTGTTTTGTTTTTTTTTTTAATTCTTAAATGGATTATCAACTTGTTTAGTGCCCTACGTTCACCTCAGCTAGCAGGAGAACACTGATGTTATGGAGAGAGCAGTCCATGGTTTGGACAGGGAAAATCAGATGGGAGCAGATGAGCAGCTCGTTGAACATGAGGCCAGCGATGGCATGCAATGTGTGCACTCAACTTTCTGTACCCTATTAACCATATCTGGAGAATGATCACACAAAGAGTTTAAAGGGTAGGTTTGTATTTAAATAGGTGGACTTGCTCCCACTGAATCACATTCAGGTTTCTCAAAAGTCAAGGAATTATTGCTTTTTAAAGCCTCTTCTTCCCAACAACCTTCACTAACTAATCTTTGAGTATTGTGTTGGTCAGATTTTAAGCAATCAATTAAAAGTAATGATGAAGATCCAAGAAATCCTTATTAAAAATTTTAAGGGAAAACCTTAACCACATGTTGGGTGAACTAATTAGAATTTTCCTATAACTGGAAAAATTTGAGTGGAAATCAGAGACTTTAGGAAGAACCAACGCTTTGTGAGACTCCCGTTCCTGTCATATGTCATTTTATATGTTCTTTATTAGTACAAATGCTAAATTATGTTAGCAATATATGTGGGAAGTTTTTTACTCATGACTATTACACCTAGAAACCCGCCGCAAGAATTAAGTTTTAAATGACATGTGGTGCTCTGAAGAAATATAAGCTTAACTGACATAGGGTTATTTTTGTTATGACGGTGATCTGATCCATGGCTGGTTGAAGGCATTGAGATTATATCAATTGACTGAGTGAAGATGAGGACCCTGAAGCAGAATAGCTTTGTTCTGGAATTAAGCTTGGACTTGTGAGATCATGATCTGGCCAAAAGCTCTAGAAATGTTTTCTTCTAATGCATTTTCTGACCAGTACTTGGCCAAAGCCACCAAAGGTTGTTGGTTCATGTGCAGTAAAGGGCTCTCAGGGACAGCATTAGGTGTAATGCTTTTACCTTCAGAGAGAGTGCGTTAATTATTTAGTTATTATTACAGATAGAAAATGTCAAGTTTTCCTATGCTTTTCTTTGCTTGTTTAGGCCTTGGTTGTACAGATCTTCAACACAAAGTGAGGGCCATTCTCTGAGTGCTGTTGATACCACTGCTGAAAGAGATTTAGGAATGGAGTGATGCAGTGATGTGTAAAATAGAAATGTGCATCTGTCTATGAAAATATGTATATTTCTTATTGTGAAGCTATCTTGATTGCAAGGCTTACCTGTACCATCTAGGGGGACTGGAGTCAGACTGTAGTGCAGTTCTTTGACATATTAATTAGAGTGCTTCACTAAAAGGGACATGAAGACGTATGTAGGAGCTGGCGGAAGAGAGGAAAGTTAAATCTACTATCCCTGTGTTACTGCTGTTGCTGGCATAGGGATATCTGTTAGCATTCTCTGAGGAGTGAGTGGGTGCTCACTGCCATATGTTACAAAACAGCACTTCATGGAAGATGCCGAGCGAGGGTAGAATAGACAACATTTCAATCTGTCTGTACGAGAACCTGCAGCTCTCCCACCATGGCAGGCAAAATGATAAACACAGCTATTAGGTAGAGGCTCACCTGTGTAATCAATTCCCCCAGGTCGTTGCTGCTAATAGCAATAAAAACAACTTCTTAGCTATGAAAATAACGTGGTGGCTTTTTATTTATTTATTTTCTTTCTGCAATTGTGATATTGGAAAACTGCTGTGAGCAAACATCAATCCTTATCCCAGGCAAGCTGTGTTCATGCAGTCAAGTTCCTTCCACTTGTGAGTCTTTTTAGGACCCTCCCAACAACTTTTGAACCATCAGAAAGGTGGAGGCATCAAAGATGCACAGCTCAAGCATGCTTTATAGAAATGGGGATTCATAGGAAGGATCTGAATCAGTCCTCCACTGAAGGAAAGGCTGCAGAGCTTGTTCACACTGTTAGACAAGAGAAGCCACCAGCTTCAGGAGAACAGGTTATCTAAATGGCAGAGAACGTGTGTGTCCACAGCACTCTGGCAAATACACTCAGTAGCACCACAGAAGTGCAGGTATTTGTTGGGAAGAGCAGAGCAGACAAATATATTAACTATTGAACAGGAAAGTTCAATATGTTTTCTATTATTGAGGAGTGCATCACAATGAAAATCTATTTTCTTGTGAGAATTGAAGCTTATTATTTTCTTGTTACTTCTAGTGCTTTATATTGTGATGTGTCTGTCACACAGCTTCTACCTGACAAAACATCAGAGAATGGGGCAGCTCGGAGATGCAAATGAGTCCACTTCTCTCTTGAACTGTGGTTGCCTCTATAAACAGGAATTTCTCCTCCAAATATATCCCCCTTACGTCCAACCTGCACTTGGCAAAAGCTGAAGAAATGCAGAGACATTAACATCTAGCCCAGGAGACTGAGGAGTGTGAAAGTCTGCAAAGTGAAAGCATGGGAAGATGTACTTCTGTCAGAATTAATAACAGCAGCACCAACGAGCAGCCCCACTACCAGCAGGGTCATGTTGTATTAAGTCCTTAATAATTATTAAGTGCTGAGATAACCTCAGATGGGAAGTACGAAGGGTCAAGTCATTTAAAACTACTGAGCAGCTGGCTATAGGCACATCACAGGTATAGCAATGATAATTATTCATTGAAAACCAGACCTTGAAAGGTTCATCAGGGTCTCACTGCATCAGATGCTTGCTTTCATTCTATACATGAGGCGCTGCCATGGGAAGAAGAAGAAAGATTAACCACTGCCTGTGGTTGTGCAGGAAAGCTGAAGGTAGACAAGGGAACAGATCCCAGGTCCTAGGCAGATCCTTTAGTCACCAGGCCACCAATACTTTCCTAAAATGTGGAAGCAGAAAAGCAGTGATCTTAGTATTGTGAAGTGTGTCTCTGCCTGTGCCCTCAATATTTAATATACCATCAAATATTAATGTTTGACCTGATTATACTTGGTCTTTTTTTTTTTTTTAATAGTAACAATACAGGTTGTTTGAAGAAGGAAATGATAGAGTGTTAAAAAGATGAGTATAAAAATTAGATATAAATTTCAAGGGTAAATCTAAATGCCACAGCGGAGCTGTTATGGGAGCTCATATGCATCCCGTAATGTGTATTTATAATGGGCTCCTAGCAAAGTGTGCTGTGCTAGCATTGCTGTAGTTATGGTTCTGTCAGCATTTCTACTCTTAAGTGCTATCATTCAGGGTGCTGCAACTCACCCATCAAATTTCTCTCATTGCCAAAACGTGATGTGTGGACTTTTCCCTACAGATCCCAGATGGTAAACCCTTCTAAGAGTGAAGCCAGTAGGATTCTGTGGGTGTCTAACAATGTCCTGGAGTATGGCAGAAATCTAGTGGAATGGCTTGTTACTGGCAATGGCAGTTGCTGAACCAACTTCCATCAGTTAGTCAGTACAATAAGGGTGATAAGTCTGTTTTTAGATCACCATAATTAAATATTTATCCTCCATATAAACCTTAAACTGGTGTGAATACAGGTTACACATACATCTCCGTGTTCTGCATTACTTCTCTATCATCAGTTGTTCTTAAAATAGGGCATTTGTTCCCTGCTTCTAATCCAGCAGTAGCCTCATATTCTGCTTTAATACTACACAAATTCACATTCTCTGCTGTTGTAAGTAGTGCCATTATAGTTCCATTGACTTTAATAACGCTTACCTCAGTTTACGCCAGCTGGAGATATGTCTCGTAGGCTTTCATATCTTAAGTTTGATCACAGCTCTGCATTTACTTTGTCATACAGTTTCTAACCTGGAAATGTGTATTTCAGGGAGATTTTGAACATAATTCTCCTTGCTGAGCAAAAATCCTCCTGGAGTTAACTTGTCAGAGCAATGCAATATAAACTAATCTGTAGGATATGTTGGTCTCCCAGGCTGTGGTGTTTCACTTTCTGTGCCAGGTACCAAGGATAGGAGGTACTGTTTTGCTAAAGCTTGTAAGTAGATTTGAGAAGGTCTTGTTATCT
This sequence comes from Gallus gallus, assembly GCF_016699485.2. Lineage (NCBI taxonomy): Eukaryota > Metazoa > Chordata > Aves > Galliformes > Phasianidae > Gallus > Gallus gallus. The sequence continues at coordinate 768,670 of NC_052553.1, forward strand.
GCTTGTGGAAAGCGATGCTTACAAGGATACAATGAGATCTAGAAATTGGAAGAGTGAGTTCACTTGGCCCGAACACAACTGATGTGATCTGAAAGCATTTGCACAGAGCAGCTCCTGTGCTCCTTCAGTCTACTGAAGACACTGCTGTGTTGGGAGTGTGGTGTTTGAGAAAGCTGTTACTGAAACAGCAAATACAGCACAAGGTGTGTACTTCTGGTAGCATCCTTCCAACTCTAGATCTCTAGGTCCTGATGTACTCCTCTGAGTAGACTGACCAGATGCACATATTTCCCAATGCACAAAATTGCTATTGACTATAAGCAAAGAACTTCTGTAGTCAACAATGTGAAAATAAAGCATCTCTTCACTGTTGGTTTGAGTGACAATAGTCCTCAGTGCAAAGCTGGAATCCAAGACTTTAAGTCCATGGGTGCTTTGTTTTTTCTATGTTAAGCTCTTGAAGGTTAGGTATCATGCTCTAAATATTAAATATGCTCCCTAGCTCAGCTTGCTATGTTCCAGATACGTCTAGAGGTATGTATACCTTGTTTCTTATTTATGCTTTGCAAACAGTGGGCTTGTTGGCATTTGCTCTGTGTCACAGAGTAAAGCAAAGGCGAGCTGCAGAACATTGCCAAGGGCTTTGACTGAGGCCCTTTTTTGACTGGCGGAGAGGGAGAATGCACATCTCCCAGGGCATCACTGTGATATCAGAACGAGCTGTCACTCATGGTAAATTGTGCAGATCTTCAAAACATTCTCCTCCTTTACCAGTCTTATGTGCTTTGATGTGTGGTGAAATAATTAATACTTTAAATGTCAGCACTGTTATCATTGGGTATCTGGGTTAGTCCCCATTGAGATGAATGGGACTGAGCTGTTGTTTCAGGTTTTGCAAATGCAGACAGATGTCGTGGCATCAGTTGTTCAAGTGTAAGAGAATTTTTTCATATTCCAGTGAGTCATACTAACTGGAGACTTGTATTTAAAATGGAAGCGTGGTTTATATAGGATAAGTAATGATATAAAGAGGCAACATTACGCCATACTCTGTTTGGGTTTTGTCATAAATTGCCAGGCAGGCTGTGGGGCATTCAGACCTCTCCCTGTTGCTGACTGTAACAATTCTGTTGTTAAAACAATTATGTTAGAGTGCAGTTCATAAACTAACCAACAAAATAGTTTATTTCCTAGATGAGTGCTCTTTTTTGCATATGCTATCTCATGTCATGAACAATTTTTTAAGTTACTTTCTGGGAAATTCAAGAGACCCTTAGTGCCCGAAACATTGGATCTGTGAGTGGTCAAAGGGATTTTGTTATTCCTCAATCAGTTTTCTGGGGGGTTTCATTTCAGATGCCTATCTCTTTAAGGTCTCTGAATCCACAAACCAAAAAGCATTTGGATATAATTTTGATATATGGTCTATGTAACACGTAGATAAATCACTACTGATCCAATAGTTCTTTTCTCAGTGGAAGTGGTATTGAGGTGAAGCTGTTTAAACTTGCTGGTGGAGTCTACATCTCACCTCTCCTGTTGCAGCCTCACTTGAAAAGGTACCATCTACTTCCAAAAATGTCATATGTTGTTTCTTTGCAGGATCTCATGACAGAGATAGTTTTGTTTCATTAATGAGTAAAATTAGCAGTAATCTTTTTTACTACAAACTGTGCAGAAAGCCTTTTGTGACAAGAGGCGTAATATCTGAATTAGCTAAAAATGGTTGAGTTCTTAGACAGTTCAACATTGTTGAGAAATTATTTGTTGCTATTTATTTGTAGAATATTATAGAATAATCTATAATTATGTTATAGAATATTATAGAATAAATTTTAAAAATCCATGTCGATGCTTTGGAAAAATGTTTGTTGAATAACAGTTGATTTCTTTTTCCTGAATTAGAATGCTGTATATTCCTATTAGCTAATTTTAGTCAACTATATATAGATATATGCTATAATTCTTGTATATTTTACATTGCTTTTACTTATATCTAAAAAATGCAACATAACTCATTAGACTTGTAATCAAGAAGAGAAATGGCACGCAATGATGTATAGGCTCTTGAGAGAATTGGCCTATAATTCTCAGGATTATTGGCAAAAAGAAAAAAAAAACCCAACAAAAACAACCCACCCCCTCAAAAAAACCTCTTCCCAAATGGGATGTAGATTCTGTGGCAGTTGAAATGTGTATTATTAAACTCCTTAAGCAAACCAGAATGGCTCCCAGTGGAGAGCAAAGACATTCTAAGTATAGCCAAGACTAAATTCTCAGGTCTGGGTTTTCTCTTCACAATTCCCACTTGATTATCTCCTGTAATATTTAAACTTCATGCCATGCCATAATTATTTAATAAAAAGTAAATATAAAATGTATCTCAGTGGGGAATATGACCTTTTACCTTCATGTTGTTATACCAAAGATAGACACAGATAAACAGAGAATTTGGATCGGTATAATAGTCTGTCTCACTTGATAGTTTAATTCTCCCGGTGTTTGAAATGGTTATCCTGAAAGGTGCTGAGAATATTTCAGAAGATTCAGTAAATGCCATCAGCATTTCTTGGAGTCGGGTATTTTTTCAGCTGTGCTGATGTCACCGGTTCTTTTAAAAAAATAAAATTGTAGAAGAAGGAAAGATGGTACAAAAAGGTGAAAGAAGCTAGCACTGAATGAGGATATTGCTACAGGAGTTACATGCGTCACTCATTAAACGCTTCATGGAATTCTAAGCAAGATTCTTAGCATATGATTGCATGAACGTGTCATTTACATTACAATGCACATTCTGAAGTATAAAGAAATTCTAAATATATATATATATTTATAACTAAACACTAATAATCCTAATGTATTAGAGGCAAATCCTATGAGCATGCAGAATTCTAGAGAGCTGATGTTGGTTTCTATATTAATTTCAAACAGATTTTAATTTTGAATAATCAGAAGCTACATTACTTCTGTCAGACTCAGAGTAGAGAATATCAGCATGTCTGAAGTTTTATGAAGTTATCAACAATACCATCAGGGATCCACCAGCTTGTACTAAGGATCTGGGTCAAAATATCTTGGTTTATCCACCAGAGATTAACATCGTTACAGTGAAGTGGCTATGTATGCATAATAGCCACATACAATTAAAGAATTTAATGTGTCTTATGAATAGCTGCACCGTAGTTTGTGACAGCAGAATGTATGCAGGGTGGGTGATGTGTTTATTAGACGACCAAATACAGTACTCCTGATTTCTGACTGTATAATCAATACAGTATGTGAATTTTTGCTTTTTTTTTTTTTTTTTTTTTTTGCCATAACTTGCAAGATATTGTGGCAGTGGAGAAGCTGTGAAAGTCGTCTTTCTTTGCAAGACTTTAAGTTTGTATTGCCTGAGATACACAATCATGTAATACGTTGTTTTCTGTTTTCCTTTCAGCTTTGAATGAACCTACCATAGATTACGGTTTCCAAAGACTGCAAAAGGTCATCCCAAGACATCCTGGGGACCCTGAAAGATTAGCTAAGGTAAAAACATTTTTAAGCATTCCAACTGAGCCCAGTATTTTCTTTTATTAAATAACTCATAAGGAGGGAAAATTGTACCTTAACTGACACATATATCTAAACATAAGTAAAAGTTCACTAATTGGTTGTAGGTCCAAACAACAATTTGATCATATTGACTCTACAGCTACCAGTAATTTTTACCTGTTTGAGCTCAAGCACTGTCTGTGAACTTCTTTTACTGCTAAAATGTGCATTGACTGCAGATATCTTCCCAAGTCAAATTCATATTCTGTTTGTCTTTATCCACGGTGGCAAATCTCTGAACCTAAATATGATAAGCATAAAGGAATAGTTGCAGAGGTCTAATCTGAAGGGAATCTTTCATTAAAAATCACTTGAAACTCAGCTTTCTGCAGCCACAACTGCATGTGTTGAAATGTATGTGTTGAAAGTGCTGTTTCTGTAATCTTGCAGTGTGTTCATGCAGTACCTAGCACTACAAGAGTGGCATTAATGACTTTATTCTTCAATTTCAGTGCAGTAAAAGATTAAATATTATTTTATATCTATGCATGATGATAGGCGATTGGGTTCTGCGTTATTGTCTGACGTGTCTATGCAAAAAGATGTACTGCAATCCAGCAGGAAGCCGAGTTGCTGTTGGAAATAGGGGGATGGCTGAACGGCTTCAGGACGCTGGAGAGCTCCGGGCCCGGCGCACCGCCGGCACGCTGCGCAGCCACCGCCCGCTGCCGTCCACCGCCCGCACCGCACCCCTTTCCTTGCACAGGACTCCTTTCCTTTTCAACTGTCTGTTTTATGTATCTATCTATCTGGTCCCTCTCTAGGAAATGCTGTTGAAACGAGCTGCTGACTTGGTTGAAGCACTGTATGGAACGCCGCATAACAACCAGGTCAGAGTAACTACTCTGGGCGGGGTAGTGGGATACCTTGAGATTTTTCTAACAAACTCCAGCACTTTTCTCCCAGTGCTTTGCTGAATTTGTGCCCTTCATTCTGCAGGACATCATTCTGAAACGAGCTGCAGACATCGCAGAAGCTCTCTACAGCGTACCACGGAATCCTGCACAGATCCCTGCGCTGTCCAGCTCCCCGGCACACAGCAGTATGATGGGTATTAACTCCTATGGCAGCCAGCTGGGCGTCAGCATCTCAGAGTCAACACAGGGAAACAACCAAGGTGAGCAATGCAAGTGGTACAGTGTTAATCCACACAGTGAGAAGTTGAAGCTTAGTTATTTCAATAGTAGTGTCTCAACTTGAGTCTCCTTTGATGAAGATACTAAAGACCCATCTGGATGTCTACCTGTGTGACCTATTGTAGGGAACCTGCTTTAGCAAGGGGGTTGGACTCGATCACTTGAGATCCCTTCCAACCCCTGCAATTCTCTGATTCTTTACCTGCTCCATTAAGAAGAGAAAGATTGCTTTAAGCTATTGGCATCAGAAGTGGACGTGTGGTTTTGTTTTGGATAATATGCCAAGTTTTGGTCATCAGACTAGCAATGGCTGAAGCAATTCTTAAGTATTGTTTGAAACCAGCGTAATGCTGAATTCTCTCCTTGCTCCACTCAATGTATTTTTTAGTTAGATCTCTGTTCTTATAAAAGATAACAACTGGAAAAAACTCATAGTTCAAGAGGCATATATATATATATATATATGAATATAAAGGTTTCTTAATGTTAATTTTACCAGTTTGCATAGGTTGTACATACTACACTTACATATACTATTGATTTTTAGGACATTAAGCCATAAAATGGTTCATTAATAGTACTACTAGCATCATGCGAATATGTAAACTTTGGGCACTTTATGAAACTTGAATAATTAATTTCTCAACAATTAATTTCTCTAACATACAAATCTGTAGCATCTGACTGCACAGATAGCTGTGTTGTTTAACAGTATATGATATGGCTTCACTGCCTTAAAGTTAATATTAAATATATCACACTTAAAATCCTAATGTAGATATTTTTACTAGTTTTTCTTTAATAAGGTCTTACTGATCCTGAATTAGAGCTTCATAATACCGGTGGGCCGAAATAATTTGATTTGGTATCTAAATGGTAACCACTGTTAAGAGTATTGGATCACACCTTTCTAATGAAGTCTTTTCAGTAGAAAAACCCTTTCGCAGCTGTAATTAGAGCCTGGTATTTTAATGATGGTAGTTGTAGTATTCTTCAAACCTCTTTCTGGAAGAAAAGAAAGCTAAGAAAAATACCACAAATGTTTTGCAACCAAACATTAAAGACAACAAATGGCTTTTATTTACCCACTTTGTTCTTTCCCCCTCACAGTTTTAATTACACTTACTTGACTGTTTTATTTAAGCTAGATTTAAATAAATAATTTAACCACAAGGCAGGGTTTTTATTTTTTTTTATTTATACAGAAGAAAGTTTTAAGCTAAATTCATTCCTTGGCATTCGATGAAATGTGTTTTATTTTTAGGTTACATTCGTAATACAAGCAGCATCTCACCCCGCGGTTACTCATCCAGTTCCACACCTCAACAGTCCAATTATAGCACTTCCAGCAATAGCATGAACGGCTACAGCAACGTCCCCATGTCCAACCTGGGCGTTCCAGGCTCCCCTGGTTTCATTAACGGCTCTCCAACAGGATCCCCTTATGGAAGTAAGTGATTTGCTTTTAGGTTTGTGCCTGGTCCCGCTTAATTTCATTTACTGCATCAAATAACAGCAATATCTTTCAAGAGAAGTTTCTGAGATTTAGTGAAAATTCTGTAAGAGACTCAGAATTTTTGTTCTAATATTTTTTAGTATGAACTAGAAACATTCCCATCTTTCAAGAATAACAGAGGAATATTGAACCCTACCTGTATTTCCTTCAGTTTTCACCCTTATGCAGATTCCCACATAAAAAGCAAAAGCCACTAGAAATGAGGTACATTTGCAATGTTAGATGACGAAGTGAGTAGCAGTCACAGCAAAGAGGCTACTCTGAATATCCTTAGTAAAACACATTCTGAAATGACTTCTCTGTCCAGGAAGAAGTGTATGAACATTAGCTGAGAGCTGGACTTTGGATTAATTTCCTGTGAAATTATTTTTACGCTGATAAAGTAAGTACTATTGCACTTCCAGTTATGAGGGTGACCACAGGCAAGTCACTCTTCCCTTCCGTACCTTGATTTCCCTCTGTAAGACTTCATTAAGGAAAGGACCAAGTCTGCAGCATACTGTTATTCTTATTTCTAACTACTACTTAATGAGACCTGGGGATTCCTTTGAAAACACAAGAAATATTGGTTAGTTCTTCTTACAGTTTAGGCTAATTAGACATATCTTCTTTTGAACTAGCTATTCAATATAACTACCTACCTCTCTACTTTAGACATACCTCAAGCAGCCAAGCCAACAGGACAGACATTTAAGGCAATACCAAACGTGTCTAATTGTATCTCTGATGAGGAATAACTTTTTCTTCTCTTGCAGTAATGTCTTCAAGTCCAACAGTTGGCTCCTCCAGCACTTCTTCCATCCTCCCATTCTCCTCTTCCGTCTTTCCTGCTGTCAAACAGAAGAGTGCCTTTGCTCCAGTCATCAGACCCCAAGGGTCTCCTTCTCCTGCCTGCTCCAGTGGCAATGGAAATGGGTTTAGAGGTAAGAAATGTACAATTAATATTCAGCTGGCATATACAAAGCACACTGTGTTAGTCTAGGTAAATACAATAATCACCTGAAAGACCATTACACCATTAGAGGACTGTATAGTGAAAATCTGACCCAACTCAGCTGGATTAAACCGTTGCTCCATGTTTTGTCATCGTCTTGTTAAAACAATGAGGGACAGATAATCATTTATACCAAGAAGGATTTCACCCATGCTTCTTCTAAATACCAGCTCTTTTGTGAGGAATGGCTTCTCCTTAAGCTGCAGGGACTTGTAAAACAAATGTCTGCCCTGCAGAGTTAATAGACAGCTCTGCACACAATGGCCAATGTCTCCAAACCTGCTACAAGGTTTAGGCTCATGCAGGGAATTAAGCCCTATAGTACATTTACAGCCTTTTTAAAGGTGATCTGCAAAACAAATGTGAGTATTAAGATAAGAATGGAAACCTGTATTAAATTCTTTGCTTTAACAGGCTGTGGGGGGGGGAGGGTGTGCAGCACATAAATACACTCCAAGTCTCCATAAAAGAAAGCTTTTATAGGGCCTTAGAAGTCATCTGGCTCCTTCAGACTTCACTAGAGATATCATAGAAAAAAAACAAATCTGGGAACTCAGCCATGCCAAGAGCCACTGGTAATTCCAAAAATGAGTCCTACAAACCGCACCTGTTGATTTGGGTGCATTATAAATCCTTAGCTAGGCCACAGGGACTTACATAAACTGTGATTATTTTATATAATAAGGAAATTTTAGGTGTGTTGAACAAAAATAATTACATTTTTAAAAGCTAACGTGCAGAATTCTGCTATATATGTGAAACAGCTTCTTCCCCTGCCCCAATTACCTGAAACTTTGTGCCTCTTTAAGATCATCTCCTCCCCATTAATGAAACACATTGCCCCATCCATGTAAATGCACAAGCACTATGTTGACAGGGAACATAATTTCTTTGCTACTCTGTTTAAAGGAGAAGGGCAGAAGCATTTGAAGCAATTTTTGTGTACAGATTTGTACATAAAGAAAGCTTTGTTGACCCAACAGCTGGGGCTATTTATCTAAACTGTTTACAGGCAAATTTATCTTTGTTTCTGGTATGATCATGGACTCTAAAGAGTCATCATCACTACCTGGTCTGCAGCTACCTTTGTTTTTTTGAGTTCTATCAGCTAATGGTGGAGCATATTGATTTCACTGTATTTTTATATATATATGAAAGCAAACAAAACCCATGGTGAAATTTTAGCTGTTTTGGGGAACTGTTCCAAGGTCATGTGGTTGCAAACAGATTTGAACATTTAACTAGGAAGGCCTGTCAGGTCAGGAGTAGTTTGGTTCTTTAGCTTGAAGCAGTTGGACAGTGCTACATAATCTAAAGAGAAATCACTCAAGGGCGGCTGTGTGTTCAGAGTAGATTTAAATTGGACCATTTATTAACTTCAGTTAATACTTGCCCTTAACTTACCATGTCTGTCCCATCTGCTTCAGATTCTGCTTAGCAAGAGTTTTTTATTTTTCTTTAACCCCTTTTGTAAACAAGTAAAGTAACAGAGTTCGTTTTGTGCTATTAATGCCATTTAGTGTTTACGATGTGTTTTATTCGATCTATTAATTGTTAATAAGAGATTCTAGTAATGGAACTTTAATATAGCATAAAATCTTAAAACTAAAAACCCAGCACTCACATCTATGCACTTTTCACTGATAGAAGTCCACTGTATCCCCTTCATTGTAGGAAATCTTGTACTTCAGCACTGCAATACATAATAACAGTAATAAAGCCACAAGTGACATTTAAATAAGCCTTCAGCAGATACAGTACCTGTACAATGAGACTTGTCAGTCAGACTATGACAGCAAACTACAGCTGTGACTCACAGCAAAGACAGCAGTTGATTCACAGACCACTCTGCCCCAGGTTCATTATGTCAGGTTTTCGTAGCTATTTAACTATTTCAGCCAGAGATGGAAAGTTTTTTTTTCCAACAGAACTGCTTAAATTGATGCATGCTGAGGAGCACGTGATTTGGAAAGGATCCAGCTATGCAAAGCCTGATATCCAAATTAATGTTCCCAAAGTGCTGACAGACAGATGTGGACAGAAAGTCAACAGGAGGGTCCCAAAGAGGCTTCTTGAATGGACTTACTGTGCTGCAGCAATGGGACACTGTTAATCTCCATTGCTATGCCCTTGCCCTGTAATATATAAGCTAAAGAACAGGCACACTGTTAATATATATATTTTTTATTTTATTTTTAACACGGCCATCAGCAAAAGCACAGAACAAGCTGTAAGTATATTCAGGCTCCAACAGAAAGCACATCATGCAGTGGTTTTGACATCACCTCCCAGTTTCCTTACCCATAATACAGCAAAAGCATCTTTCCAGCAGGGATTTTTTTGAGCTCTAATGTAACATCTGCAGTGTTGTACTTTGGCTACATCCATTGCTGAAAGGCAAAAAGTTTCCTAGTGATACAATCTCCACCCTATTTATCGCATCCTGTATCAAAATTACTACCCACAGCAGTGTTTAAGCCTGGATAAAAACTAGTCTAAACAGGAGGAGCCTTATGAGCTTAATCCTCAGATTAGCACTATTGTTATTTAGAGATGCAAAGATGTATTTTTGATTGACAATCTTGTGCTGGAAATAATACGACAGCTTGAGGAAAATACATTGTGAGTCAAAACTATGAGCTAAGCATGAGAATACCTATCTGCTGGCTTTCAGCTTTGGGCTGCACAACTCAGCCAAGACCTGTGGAATACCCTCAGATAACCCCAGCCTGGGCCATGTGTTCTTGCTTACCTCTTTCACCTGCCATCTGCTATACATTCTTACACTGTTACAGGACGTGATAGGTAGAGAACAAGCAGCAATCCATACTGGATGCCACTCAGTTCTATATGTTACCCAAATTGAGAGCAGGTGATCCTGATGAGAACAATTGTATTCTCCGTTCATGTCAGATGTCAAGGGAGTTTAAGAAAGGCAGTGGGAAGATATAATGTGATGTGATGCAACACAGCATGATAAGTACACAAATGCCTAATCAACTCATCTCAGATGGAGGGCAGCTGATGGAGAAAAGTAAGCAAATTGGAAACTGCTGGAACAGCATGGACCGCTGACTGCCCAGATTACCTTTGGCCAGCTCAGCACATCTCAACATAAAAATGCAAGCTCAGTTACAAGGAATAGCAGGCAAGCCCCAGAAGGTCAGATGTTCCATTAACCATCAGGATCCTAGCCAACCCAAAAAGTATTGAAGTCTGATACCCATAGGAACAGCCTCAGTTTAGCAAGGGGGACATCTCTACTATTTCCTAAGGAAACAGAGGTATTTGAGTTGAAGATCTTAATTATTCATATCTTGTCTTGACGAAGTTAGAGGTGTTAACATGTGGGATTCTTGTCCACTTGCATTAAACATTTGTACAAACAGGTAATGAGAGAAAAGTTGCTCAGAAGTTTGTAGAGGGTGGAATTCAGAAGGAACGACTGGCTCACATTTACAAAGCACTGTTCCTGATTGCTACCAGTGCAGTGCCTGACCTGCCGTTCCAGTTGGGAGCTTACCTCCAGTCAACACTTACAACACAGCACTTTAAACCAACTCTTAACAGCCGTAACCAGGTAAAAATAATAACTGGGCATTTCCTTGCTAGGAACGTTCAGTGATATGCTGCCGAGTCAGAGTGATTCCAGAGCCTAGACAGTGCTTTGAGTACCTTACAGACCGCAACTGATATATTCATGATGTCAATATACAAGAAAACTGTATGTATGGCATCTGATTAAATTTGATATATAAGGATAAAGCACATTTTTCTCTGCAGTTTATTGGCAGACACAATGGGGCACAAACTGTTTCAAAATAGAGAAAGTCATAAAAGATACTTAAAATTTCTTGTTAGCAGTTAGCTAAACAAAAATCCTCTTATTTACTTATCCTTCATTTGATGGGATGTTAATTTCAGCAGCTCATCATATGTCACAACTTACTCAGGCTAGACAAGAGCTCCATTTTTAATGGGAGACTATAAAAGTCTGCCTTTTATTTATAGAAAGACAGATTCAAGACTGTTATGAACCACCAAAGAAAGAGATATAATATTGAGCTCTCCTTTGCAGGTAGAAAAACTATCACCTCGCAGTCCAACTGGAACCATAACTGCAGAGAGGTTATACGTTCCTGTGCTCTTTAACAATTAAACTAATGCATATCACACTTTGCAAACAGATTTTAATTTTCAACGCTGTTCCTGATTATGTTGAATTAAATCACAGTATTCAGGCAGCCTTTTGCACATCTACAACTTAGTACAACATCGAGATCTTTAACTACAACAGTACAACTCAATAGGCGAGACCAAGTTAACTTCTGTATCACAAAGCAAAGGCTTTGTCTACATTTTTAGAGACATTTCATGATTTTAAAATATGATGTAACCTGCTTATCATCTAAAAGAAACAAAACCATTACTTAATTGAAAATATTTTACCTGCTTGTGGTTTGCATATCACAAATGGATGAATGAAAATCTTCCATCTAGGTAGAGGTAGATTTTTGCCCCCAAAATGATATTAATTTCCTATGGAGGAAAATATAAAAATTAGTTATTCAGGAAAAACAAGTATTTGGTGACTTTTTAGTGTCTTTGTTGGAACTATCCTCATGGGTCCTTCACAGAAACTGCAGTTTAGTTTGCTTACATTCTAGAATGAAGGATATAACGGTGCCCTTCATCCAAACTACTGACGCTTAAATGAGTCAGCTAGGATTTTTGGAGGAAAACACTTCTTTTTTCTATCCTTCTCAGTTGATTACTCATTTGTAAAACAGTGCATGGTTTTACAAACAGCTCCCCAATCTTAACATTAAAAGTGAAACTACGCATGTTCTAGTGGTAGCCATGATGGGAAGCAAAGATAGCAATAGGGTCAAGCTTGCACCTACCAGCTGCATCTAGTACCAGTAGCTCAGTGGCTTTTGCAATTACAAACCTACCTCTCTATGTGCAGGACACCTCATGCATATTTCTGACATTGCAGGATAGAAACATTCATTTAAGATGCTCAAAATTGCACCACCGCAGCACTTTGTTCACCTCTGTGAAGAGCTGTAGAACCCTAAGATTGCAGTTCACTGGAAATAATGGTAAAAGAGAAAGACAAAGAGTCATACAACCAAATGAGAGAGCAAGACACAGTGGCTGGAAATGCTCAATACCTTTCTTCTTTAGAAAGTGGGGTTTGTAAAACAGGTCATAATTTAGCCACCAAAGCACCTATGCTATCTGAAGAACTAGATGATGCATACACAGTGCAGAGCCCATCCCCAGTTCATAGCAAATGGCTGTGTGAACTGCAGAGTTCTTTCCACTGCAAAGCAAGATGGCATTTTCAGGAGCCACTTGCGTACACTAGGCTTATGATCATTATTAATTACACCCATTAAAGGTGCCTATCACCATAGCATCTGGGTGCTATCCATGTTTGATTATTTATTTATAAAAAAATTCTCCAACCTTGTGACAATTTTAATCAAGTGTTTCAGTTGATAATTGCAAGCTGTCAAGGTTAATACAATAAGGCTCATCTCTAATTCTTTTTCCATTTCCCTCCAAGAAAAAAAAAAAACACCCTCTGGGATAATGACTGTGGTTTCTATATTCCCAACTCATCAGGGAGTGTCCTGCATTGAACCACCTTTATTGAAAAGTTACATCGATTCAATATATAGTAATACAGGCAAAAATAATTACAGCTTTGCTAGCAGTGTAAGACCTTAATCCAAACCTCACAAACATTCAATAAAAAGCGATACAGGCTGGGAATAGGCTTTTGACAGTGCAGCCCCAAAGGGGAGTGGAGGTGGGGTGAAAATGGACAGATAAGGGTAGGCAGAAAGAACCACAGAGCAAAGGCATTTATGTGAGCTGGGGAAGAACAGGTGAGAATCCCAGCCAACAGTCCTCAACCTACTTGTTTTTTGTTGCAGAAAGAGGTGAAGCTACAACATGCAGATGAAACACCAGGGCAGCAATAAAGCTCGTTGCCTGTCCTTATTATCTTACAGTTTCACCTTGATTTCTCCACGGGCAGGTTCCATTCTAACAGCTTCCAAGGGGTATCTCACCACACTGGAGTATTTACAGCCTGCAATGATAAAACAAACTTTTTGAGGCGGGTAAATGGAGAGGATAGAGAGAATTGCTCAGGGGAAAAGGTGGCAAAAGAGAGATCAGAGCCCCAGGGGTAATAACACAGTAGGCTGCAGATGGCAGTTTTGTTGTTGCTGGCAGCAGTCGGAGTCCAGGACTGCTGGATCTAAACGTCACCTCTTTAATTACGCTGTGAAAATGTACTCTTCCCTCACTGTAAGGAGCTTTACAAAATGCTGCCTCTGCAAGCATTCCTAAAATAGTTTTGAAGATACATGGAAGAAACTCAGACTTGATCTTTGTTTTGATTTGCTGGAAAGTTTAACTTGATTAAAAGAATGACAATAACATTGATAAGAGTAGTATCAGAAATGGCTCTTATGCCAGTGTGACCTCTCCCCCTACGGAACAGAGTTTAGGCTACACTGACAGCAAACTCTGCATGTCTCAAATTAAACCACATTAGCTGTAGCAAGAACTGCTGCTTCTCGGCAGAGGCATCTAAATAGCCATGTGCAGAGTCTGTCTCTGGCTACACCAGGAGAAGAGATTGGGCGTATGGACCGACCAGGCACAGTCTGTGCAAGCGCTGCTTTCTTTGCTTCAGGCAAAAGATCCAGCCAGGATACCTCAGACAAACAACTTAAATTCTTTGAGCTAACTTGGATGATTTTGCCCAAAGCAGATTAAGAAGTGCTCGCACAGATTGCTCCACTGGGAAACCTGTGGATGGCCATGAGCAGTCAAGAGCACGCACCTCTTCCACCAGCACTGCAGAATCCAGACAAGGGCATCAATCTAAGGCTTAAATCCAGTCTTCTAGAGAGTAGAAAGGCAGGTCATTGGTTAACTCTTCAGTGTCCCAGCCTTCCAGGAAATTAAGGTCATTTTCCAGTTTGGGGGAGTGAGGAAGAGGAGAGGAGCATCCCCTCAATGTGACCAGAAAACCTCTCTCTTCGATGCACTCTCTTCCCCCTTGTCTCTCAGTAGGCATGCAAATATCTACCTTCCTTATTTAGGGTTATATCAATTTCCCATTTGAAAAAAATCTCTGTTTGAAAAACACTAACAAATTCATAGGCCATTAAGAGCAGCAGATATTTGCCTCAAGATTGTTCAGTTTCACTTTCTTTTTCAGCCGTCAAAATTGGCAGGAAATTTTAGCCCTAGTCACGAAATATGAAAATATTTGTTTTCCTATTGTATTAAATCACAGACCATGTCCACAGTTGTTTAAAATCAACAGAGCTCCAATAAAAGAGTCATGTTAGCTGAGGATCTTGCCCTGAGCATTTTTTTTTTTTTTTTTTTAAACACTGTGAACATAAGGGTGAAATTAATTCTCGAAGGACAGGGCTTTAAACACATGAATAATCCCACAAATTTCAATGAACGTAAATCTTCACAGGATTAGGACCTTGCACTACACTGAGGCCCCTTTGAAAATATGACTCACTCATTTGTTATATAAATACATATAAACTTAACTTACCCCTCAAAACCTTTGGGAACAGCACCAGTTCCAGGCAGCTTCAAATGTTGCTGTTGTCAGTTATGAAGAATATAACTGCAATTAAAGGCAGTGAGAGTGACTAATAAATAATTTACATAAGCCCGGTGTTCTGGGAATGTGCCAGGTAAGACTACAGTGATTCAGACATATGGGGTAAACCAAGCGAGAAAGAGAGGCTGGTCCATTATTTCCACTGAAACTAAATTAGTAAACCCCAGCTCTGGTCATTCTCCAATGAATCAGCACTCACAATTCTATGGCGAGGTCCCACAAGCGGTTCCTGGGTAAATTCCCATTTGCTTTCACATTATCCTTCCTCACTCACACTGCAACCTTTTCTTGCAAGCAGATTAGCAGGTTGAGTGAGAAACAAAGACCCCACTTGGTCCTGATTGTTCAAGAATGATTTTGAGTGCTCAACTTGGGAAAGCATGAGAAATCTGCTAAGAACTGTCCCCAAAAATTCAGTGTCCATTTCCAAGAGGACTCAGGACACGAGCACCAAAAAATCATAAGGCATTCCTGACAATTCACGTACTAAGGCTTCAATTAATCCATTCTCTCCTTTGACTTAAAAGCCACCATGGGTCCAGCCTTGTGGTGAACCTACAATGAAGCAGCACACTGTCCATTTTCTGTGGCTGCTGTCAGGCTTGCATTGTTGGTTCTTCTCACTGAGGCACAAATCAAGCATAAAAACATTCTGAGACCTTGAAGGTCTTTTAATACCATCATTTAACCTGCAAATAGAGGCACTGCTGCAATATGTGACTGCACGCAGAAGGGTGAAGGGCTCAAATAAACTTTGTTCCATAAAAATACGCCAGCATTTCATTTTTGTCAATTTTCTTTTTCAGCCATGACTGGTCTTGTCGTTCCCCCGATGTAAGGAAGAGGCAGCTTTGCTCCTCTCCCTCTTCCCTTTTTTCCTCTTTTTTTTTCATTTTTCTTTTACAGCACAAAACTACTTATTGTGATGGACCACTAAAAAGAAAAAAAAAATAGCACTACAAGCTCTTTTTGGGGGGAAAGCCAGGCCCAGGAAATAAAAGGAACATTTTTTATGGATTGGACGAGATAGAAGGCTGCATCTTTTACCTGTTTGATATTTCTGACACAACCACGTCAACTCCTAGAACACGAACGAAGAATCAGCCAAGAGCCAGAGGATGAACAACAGTTGGCAGAATGGGATCAGAAATGCAAAGTCTTTCTTGAAAGACACGAAACCTTCCTAAGATTTGTAAAATATTAAAAGGAAAAAGAAATTGGCGAAACCGATTCAAGCTCGATATTTTGGATACAATTTGTTTTACTTTGTAGGGGAAAAAAGTTGAAGTTTCTATTTTATATGGAGCCTTTCAGATATCGATTTAGTTTATGCAGAAAAAAAAAAAAAATCAACAAAACAGGGTACCAGCATGAAAGAATTTCTAGGACAAACTGACACGAGTGATGGAACTTTGGTGTATGTGTGTATTTGCTTATAGTTTAACCTCTTTAAAAATGTAAGATGTTTTACAATTATTTAAATAAATAAACTTGTAACTTATTGTATGTAGAGGTAGAAATTAAACCTTTTTTGGATTTTTTTCCT
The DNA here is from genome assembly GCF_016699485.2 of Gallus gallus. Classification (NCBI taxonomy): domain Eukaryota; kingdom Metazoa; phylum Chordata; class Aves; order Galliformes; family Phasianidae; genus Gallus; species Gallus gallus. Next base: position 785,131 of record NC_052553.1, read on the forward strand.
CCAGTTGTACAATGAAGAAAAATGATGCAAAAATGTAGTGACAAGTTCAAGATATATTATTACTGCTGCAGTCGCTCCTCACTCCTTCCCTCTTAGTGAATTCATGTGCAAGGATGTCATAGGATTCTTTCTGATCAATTAACAAAATCATCAGAAACTGTTATGCACGTGATGATATACAGAACACTGATTCATGTATAAATTTTCACCCTCCTCATCTTCCCCCCCCCTCCCCCCGTTTTTTGTTTCAATCAAGATATTCAGGTACTAAGATGAACTGGTAAGTTTCAAAGACCCTATTGGCAAATGAGTGGCACGTAGGGATTTGAACCATTTCGAGTTTTCATGAGGTACTGAGTTTATTTTATACACTCAATGTATGAACTGGGGAGAGAAAGAGTTCTCAAACATTGTTTTTCTGTGCAGTTGGAACACCTTACGTTCAGTTATACTTCATATTAAGGGCACATTTATAAAGGTTAAATATGTTTTTGAATAACTTATGCACTTTTATCTTGAGTCATTACAAGTGGTAAGTATTTTCCATTTATATACTAAAGTTTGTAGAAGTCTTCAGTGTGATTTTTTCTGCATTTTGGCCTAAAACTGACATTTAGTTCTCCCTTCTTGAAAGTTGGAAGGTGAGAATGCAAGGAAAGCAATCACAACTTATCTGATAAAGCAGAGACCACTCAAAAGAAATTGATTTTGTTGGAAAGCCATTTTTTGAGGAAAATAAAAGTCAGCTACACTATTTACTCCCTACTAAAACACCATTCACAGCTGCATGAATAGTTGTTCCTATGATAACATCTTTATGTTGATAAATAAATCCTTAATATACGGTCCCTAAAACTACTTGTCCAATGCCCAGTAATTTTACCAATACATTAAATAGTATTCTTGATGATTCAAGAATATATGGTAGAAGATGCTCTCCATCTTGAGTCCAGTCCTGAACTGGACAGCTGGGACAGCAATGGCTGAGGCCATTTGGAGCAAATTTATATTAGTAATAGACTAGGTCTCTGTCTAGATCTGTGGTTCAAAGCCAGCTGCAAGAATTAGTGACTAAGGCTTGGCGTTGTGTGTGGTATGACGGTCATAGACTCCCACCTAACAGACAGGGTTTTGGCATAGGACTGCATTCTGCAGATGTGTAAAATCATTCCTGTAAATAGCCCGGTGCAGGGAAGCTGACTTCTTGTGACTGTACTTCTGGTTCAAACAGCTGAGAACGGGGCCCAATTTGGAGTAGCATACAGTTCACCTTCTGGGAAATGTGTTTAGTATACACAGATGTTTACAGGATGTGTACAGGGAGGCAGCACAGCAAGGAAACTAGTGGACCACAAAGACAATGGAACTGAGCTACTCCTATGGTTCCTAAAGGTGATCCACTTGTTGGGAAGCAGCTCTGTGCTACTCCTGACTGTGCTGTGATATTTCAGGAGGGAATTCGTTAGGTGCCTTCTCAATTCATGTTTTAGAAAGGGGAGAGGTTACTGCCTTCTAAAACTCATGGCCCAATTTATCAAAAAAAAATAGCATTTTAAAGCAGCTTTAAAAAATTTGCTGGGAATGTGGTTTTAGGAAGCACGAGTATAGTTAGTTAGAGCCTTACAGCCAGGATCCTAAAGAAGCGTCTCATTCCAGAAAAGACAAAATAAAGTAACTCACCGTTAATTGCGGTTACAAGTTCATTGACACTGCAGGTTCTTTGCATGTCCTTTGTGCCATCAAGGAAGGAGCAACCACTGGAGGTCAGCAACACAACCAGCATTGAAGTCAAGAGCTCCTGAAATACAAAAGAATGAGTCTTATCAGACTTGTTTCCAACAGACCAGCTCCATTCCCCCAATTCTGATGTACTAAAAATTTTTCAAGCAGCTCCAATGCATGGAAGTATTGCATTTTTTTCCCCAGCCCCTCTCTCTTCAGGCTACTTTCTAATTTTATCCTTTTTATACTCAAAATTCCATGCCCAGATGAGAAGTTATAGAACACAGGCTGAAAGGCAACACGTTGCTACCTTGATTCCTCACATTTTTTAACAAACACATTCCTTTCACATCTCAGTTACTTTCATTAGCTCCATTCAGTCCCACAACTGGGAGAGCTGTGAGCCCAAATGTAAAAGAAAACCTCCCCAGGAAGGTACCTCCAGTGCTTTATGGGATGAGAACCAAGCGTGGCTGCCTGAGTGGATGCAAACATGGAGACGTGACTTGTTGGGGTTCAATTTGAGCAAAAGAATGAAAGAAGTCAACATAGGAATGATTTAGAACACAGATTTTGCTCACGCATTTAAATCCCCGTATTGAAATGTGTGTAGAAGTTACTGGTAGCTTTACAAAAAGAGAAGGCGTGTAAATAAATACAATCAAAAAATCCTTAAGTGTGAATGGAGGACAGTGGCAGTAGCAAAACACCCAGCAAAAAGGAAAGGAAAATGTAAAAATATATATATATATGTAAGGATTTTTTCCAATGTAATAAGCAAATCTGTCCTCTTTTAGTTATCGCTGTTTAATATTCCCTAATGACTTTCCTTTTTGCCACTAGGAAGATGAAAGTGTTGCAATAGGTAATTACAGATCCTATCATAACTTTGAAAGAGTACATTTTATTTCATTATTTATCTTGGTATAGCATCTTACTCTCCCTATTTCTTTGCACACTTCCGATATGCATGGTTTTTTAAAGACCATTTTCTCCCTTCTGTAAATTAAGGCCTCATTTCTCCCTACTGTATAGTTTTGGGGTTTGTTTGGGGTTGGCTGGTTGGTTCTTTTTTGGTTCGGTTCAGTTTGTTTTTTTTGCTTTGTCAGTTACATTCAGTATGAAGTTGCTATGCACAGAGCTTTTGTAAAGATAGCTTTTTTTTTGTTTGTTTGTTTACTGTTTTTAATGGTCCTACTTATGGAAGAATATCTTGTTTGTAAAATGAATATGTCTACTTCCGTTTTAAACTTTAAATTATCCTAACAAAAAAAATAAAATTTTTGTACTGTAAACAAGGGGGGGGAATTATCTTAATTTCAGAGTATCCGGTCTGCTTTATTCTTCACCTTTTGTCATCCTCAACAGTCACTCAAGGCTTTGTGAGGGCAACAACTCTTTAAAAAATAAGGATTTTGTGCTTTGCAGCAGTTTTTCAGATCAAGCCTCCGTGCTGGTCTGTAGGATGCCCATCCACAATTCAGGAGAGACAGCTCTAGCTTATGGTATTCACAGAATAAAGCAGTAATGGTCTCATGTGACCTCTCCCTTTACTACACCTGGCTGTTGAATCCCAGCTGAAGCACATGTAAAACAGGGAATATCTGTTCCCTTTCTATGAACAGGTTCAGGTTTCTGTTCCCTTTCTGTAACAGGTTGCCCAAGGAGGCTGTGGATGCCCCATCCCTGGAGGCATTCAAGGCCAGGCTGGATGTGGCCCTGGGCAGCCTGGTCTGGTGGTTGGCGACCCTGCACATAGCAGGGGGTTGGAACTCAATGATCATTGTGGTCCTTTTCAACCCAGGCCACTGTATGATTCTATGAACGCTGGTCAGAAAGGAAAACTGCCTTTATTTTAATCAGGGGGAAAAAAAAAACCACCAAAAAACTGGACTGCTGAGAAGTACCTTGGGAAATGATAGCCAATTACCAAAGTCAGGAATATTTAGTTTTCTTCTCTGAAATCATAGGAAAGCTTCAAACAAATGAAGACTTGGTTTAATGACAAAAGCCCCTTTTACTGACATTTTTTGCCGAACAAGCGACAGAATACATGTCAGTGTTTAAACTACTGCAGATGCCCACAAAAGCAACTGAAATTGTAAGGCACTATCGACTAAATGCAGAGAGAAAAACAGGGTTTTTTTTTTTTTTTTTTTTTTTTTTGGTCATCTGCTTCAATTAGTCATACGGGGATGAATGTAATTAGTAGATGACCTTCTTCCCGGTAGTGATGCCAAAGTTGTCCACTGCTGTACTGCAACACCCTTCAACAGAGCCCCATTCTACTTAAGGCCTGATTCAGCTTTTTTTCCTCCCTGTGAACTCCCAGCAGTGCACTCAGTGACGACTGTAGCAATAAAACGAACAGCTCCTTTGAAAGAGCCTTGGTCTGTACCAACAACCTACTTTTGTATTCAGGCAAGGAAGTTTATTATGCAGATGAAAGCCTGGAGATCTCCTGTGCTCTGCCAATCTGTTACCTCCTGATGATGTACAATACAGTGTATTGTATTGTCCTGCCTGGGATGGGTTATCACTGTCACCTTTGGAGCTGTCCTGTAGTCTGAGCAGATTCCCTGTGAGCAGTTTCCCAATAAAACACTGCATGGGGGAAGGAGATGCATGAAGAACCCCAGCAAAAGAGTGTCAGAAAAGATATTAACTACTAAACTCAAAAAACCATATGCAGAGCTCCCCCCAGGCCCAAGTGGCTTAGATGGCATCATCAAAGAATATCTGTACTTAACGAGAATCTCTGTTAAAAACAAACCCAACGTCAAGGATCATCATGATGAACGTATGTCAGTACCAATACCTTGCCTGATCTGTTCATCTTTCCTTTGTAAGATTGCTCTGGAAAGAATTTAATGATGTTTGCCACATTAAAATGGCCATTTCTAAAGGCAAGTCATATGGACAGCCTTTAGCTTGTACAGCATCAGGAACACCAAAGGAGTTTTTTTTCCTATTATTGTTGACAAACCAAAACTCTCCCATCAGCTGCCTCTAAAGGCACAGCGAGATTTGCACACAAGCAGCTGGTTGTAGGCACACGGTGCCCTGGTTAAGAAAAGCCCTGCAGACAACCAAGCCCACACTCCCACACTCGTCTTTCCTTCACAGGTCTTTTCTGGAGGGTTGTTTTGTCAGAACTTGAATTTCACTTTAATAAATGGGGAAATGAAAGCCACTCCTTCAACCACTTACTGAGGGCAGCTAGGGAATTGCCAGACCAGTTAAAATATTTATCTCAGTGACAACACGCAGCTGTTGAGGTGCAAAGATCTGAAGCTTTAATCGCACCAGGTTAGTTAAGGAGGAATGTCTCATTAATTCCACTTGCAGGACTGGATTAAACAGACAGCTGGCGGCCATAGCAGAGGGTGCAGACAGAGCACCGTGGCAGAGCAATGCTGAGCAAACATTGGTGTAGAAGGGGGGAAGTGGGAAACCCAACACTTCCCCCTCCCAAAATGGAAGGAACCCAAATACTGTCCAATGGAGGATAGATAAGGAGATAAGGGGAAATCATATCTGCTGCCCCGCTTCCCTTGGGGTTGTGCTGAGGTACCTCTTGTTTACAACAATAACAGAAAAAGACATGGTGACAAAACACAAGCCTGGCCATTGCCAGCTCCTTCTCCTGTGACAGTAGGTGGATGCAGAATGCTATTTTCCTATTGGGTGAGTTCTACAGCATGCCTGCTTGGGGAAAACTCATCCCACTTCATTCTTGTCCATAGTCTCAAACTAAATCCCATACAGCTGTCAATACTCAGTTTTGAATAAAAGTTGGTAAGTCAGTCTCTGTGATGAGAACATGTAATCCTGACACCATTAAAATTAGTGGGAGCTTCAAAGCTACCATACTAAACCTGGATCAAAGCTTTAATGTGATGCTGGTCTGAAATGGGGATTTCTCTTCCCTGGAAAAACACATTGTGGTCCAACAAGATCACATCTTTTGCTGCAGTTTACACAATGTCAGAACAATTTCCTCTTATTGAGATGAAACAAATCTGCCCTTTCTTCAGCGTTGAGGTGAGAGAAAAAAAAAAAAAAAAAAAAACAACTACCCAGCAGACTTCAACTACAACGTGCTGACCACAAAACAGACCGGAGGAAGTAAGTAATTACCTTTCACACTTCAGGAAAGAGTTGTTCTTAGCCACAGACACCATCCCACATTTAGGTCCTGGGATAAAGCACTTCCTATCAAATAGCAGTTTATGAAGTAGGTTTCTACACGCAGTATAGTGTGTAGAATGGAGTTGACTGCATACCTTTTGTCTATTTTATAATTGCCAACCTTCCATAGCACTTGAGGAACAGTGAAATGAGAGAGGGGAAGTGGGGAACAAATAGCCAACATGAGCCAGCAACTGTCTGTAGGTAATAATACCACCTTGCCCAGTTTACAAGCTGAAAACTTGATAAGATGTGGGCCAGATCCCCAGCTATCAAAAACCTGAGCAAGTGGAGGTACCACCAATTTATGCCATCTATAGATCTGCCCATATAATTGCTTTCCCCTCTGGCCTGCAAACCCGAAGCAGAGCTACAAAACAAACGTAAAATAAATACAAGCATTGAATTTCTCTCCTGTTCCTGTTTGTTCTAGCACAGCACACCATGAGCACACATCACCTTCGTTGCTTACAAGACAACAGTGTATGAGGGGCTCAGAATCCATACCCACCGTGGAGGGCAATGTATAAACAAGTAATGAAACTACTTCCTTACCCAAGGACGTTACAGTCATTTTTCATGCTGACACACACAGTTATCAGGAGATGGAAAGCACAGGGAGGTGGGACAGGAAAAAGAAATGACAGCAATAACTGAAATGCGTCTTTCCTTACATTATTTAGATACTGTAAAGTGCTTCTTATTTGAATTAAGGTTCTTTGCAGCTCTTTGACTTATATACTTACTGTCATATTCCATAATAATGGTGTGTTGTCCATTCCCACGCCTATGGCTTCTCTGCTTTCGAAGGTCTTTTACAAATCTCCAACTTCTGGAGGCAGAGGAACATCAGCTTCTTAAGTAACTCTCTGGTCTGGTAATTTAAAGAGGAGGATCCTTAAAAGCACAATCCAGCTTTTCAAAAAGGCATCCATGATTAAGGTAACAAATAAATCAGAACTGTACAAAACAGCATCATTTTCTAAGATATGATAATTATTTCTAGGATTAGTAGAGCCAACAGTATAAATAAATACTTCCAACTGCAAGTAGGCTTTGGAGAATGCTTCAAATCAACATTGAGAATGTAACTCATCTTGATGAGGAAATTCAAGCACCCTACTTTGCCCAGGAATGCTCAGTTCGAGTGGCCGCAGCAACGCACCCAACCAGATGATGCTTCTGCCAGACTCGGATGTAGGAGCTACCCCAGCACTTCACTGAGACTGTAGAAACTTGATTGAAATTTACCAGCAGGGTCCCTATGACACTGCAATTGCTGTAGTCATTTCTTTGTCTTTAAAATGCCATATAATTGCTAATGTAATTAGTGATGTATACAGAGGGGGCCCGCGCAATTACCAAGTCCTAAGATCAAGTAATTAATGTTCTGTCAACAAAACTGCAACTGTTTCATTAACAACTGTCTGGATCTGAAAACAGATCAACTCGGAACGTTACCACTTGGCTGAATTTTGCACTAGCAGCCAATCCATGCACCAAACACACCAGCCCAGATCAGCTCCTGACATCATCCACCTACCACTGCATCTCCTACCAGGAAGAGGAAACACTGCTCAGAGAGAGGTTTCACATCTTTGTAGTCTGCTTCCTTGCTGACAATTGATGTTTCTGGTTTCATGAATGGTCTCAATGATTAAAGTAAGGCCTCCGACTTTTTAGTCTTTGGGCTTTGTTTCTTATCTCTAAACTTTTCTCTACCACCACCACCACTTAACTCAGTGTAAAAGCAGGAGCTGGTAGGCACCTTGACTTAATTTTTCATTCTCCTTCATTGACAAGGTTTATATCCTTTATAGAGAGTAAACACAGATTTACCTTGTCTCTTTCCCTATAGCTACTTTTGTTTTGACATGTCCCATTCCATCAAGTGTCAATCAAAACTCTTTTGTGTCTCTTACTTACCTCTTCATTTCAATGCCTACATCAAGAGGCCATTTGCAATGCTGAAACGCAGCCATCTGAAACCAAGGAGGCGGCCCTAGGTGACTAAGCCCCATGCTATGCAATCTTGAGCACCATCTACTGGTCCTTTATCTCCCAGTTTGCTGTTTAGAAAGGGATTCAAGGGCTTCCCAGAAGACCGCACAGGCTCAGCGTACCAAGATGCTCTTCAAACTTCAACTATGGGAATGGTCCCTGCAGCTTAAATACACCTTTTGCTAAGCAAAGGGCTTTAGCACCATCACAGCTTGGGGCTGACAGCAAAGTTCTTCATAGCCTCTCCAAGGATGAGGTTTCCATTGCTGTAGTATCTGGGGGCTGGCTGGGAAACCAGACCCGCACTCTCAGTAGTTGCAGATGGTTAACAGAGCTCAGTGCTAAACAATAGCTGTGGTGGTAGGACAGAATTAAGCAGCAGAAGCAAGAGGGATCAGTGAGGATTTCCGGAGAGATTTGAAACACAAACAAGCATGAGGAACTCTAAAAGTACACAATCTTTCCTCCCGCTCTGCGCGTGTCGTTTTATTACAGAGTAATTAAGGAACGCTTTAAAATTGTGATTAATAGGCTTTTTAGCTTCAGAGAAATCAAATCTTTGATGTCAGTTGCTTAAACATTCAGTTTACCATTGAGGAATGCAAATAAATAAAGAACGGCAACTGTGTTTTTTCCTCCTTTCATTTTACTCAGAGAGGAAAGTTTTGGAAATTTTCTTAACTTTTTCTTCTATAAAGGAATGAAATTAAGATGGCAGGTTTCAGGGTTTGATCTGAATATACCAAACCATTAAATACACATACAAGTTAATATATTTTTAAGTGCTACTGGCAGCAATTTTCCTTACGATTCTGTTGCAGCCTTCTCTTGAACCCTGCCTGACGTACTCTTTTCCTCCCAAATATTTGTACCCTGTCACACCTACATGCAGATTAAAAATTACGGTTGCTTTTCATTCAGTTGCTCTTGGAAGAAACGCCACGTTTAATACTCTACAGTAGCACAAACCTCTTGGGCATAAAACATCGTTCAGGTAGACATCTGGTGAAATGCATCACATCAAATTAGTATCAAGGGTATTGAGATTCTAAGACGACTGGCAGACAATTCCCTTTCTAATGTACTGCTTTTTAGATTGTTGAAGAAACTTGATCCCAAATCTCCTGTGAAATGAGTGATACTAAACATGCCTGCTCAAATACTGAAAGTGAAGATCAAAGACGCAGTGTCCAAATTGGCTTTGCAAACAAAGCAAGCCCAGAGATCCCCAAGAGAACATGGTGCTAATTTTATCAGATCTCCTTGACTTCTTCCTCCTAACAGTTTGTCATTTAAGAAAAATAATAACAAGGAGAACGCAGAAGCCTTGTTTTAAGACAAACAAATTCATTCCCTTTTAAATATATGCTTTGCAACTCACCTAACAGTCTTAATCTAGTTTAAATGAAAAATGAGCATGTTTCATCCTCTGAAAGCTACCTACATTTCAGTCCCCCAACCACACATATACAAACACACACACAGAGCCATGAATATTTCAGTACAGCTCAGCCCTCCAGATCAATACAGGCAACTCTCAAGTTCCATTGATTTTTCAGAGGTTTGGCTCACAAGGGTGATAAAATATTTCTCAAGTTATGAAACCCGAGTTAAGGAGCTTTTGCTGACACTTCAGCATTTACCAGACACATCTCTCTCTCTCTCCCTGTCTCGATTTATGACTAAGCAATAAGTCTTGGTAAGGTGGGCAGTATCATCCCATAGGGCCCACTTAAGGTCAAAAAGAGAAGTCAGGATAATAGGACAGCCCTTAAGGTCCCTAAACTTCTGTTTTCTGAGGCAATCACTTATTCTTTTCCACATGCCCTCAAAGTCCTTATTCCAACATTCATTAGGCAGCAAATGAAATTCCTTTTCAGTGTACCTCTGTAAGCTGTCAGAAAGAAAGGGACACCAAAGCAGACACCAAATAAAGCAACTCCCTGCTGAGGCAAGGAAGCTAATCCCTTCCATATGGAAAGGAAATATACTTAATTATGCATTTATGCATGTCATTGCAGGCTTATATCTTGTTTCACTTTCATCCACAATGATCCAAACCAATTTAAATACAATGAGTAAACATTTCTGTTTTTACAATAACATAAGCAAATGCTTTCTCAACATCTCCCGGCCGTTTCCTTGCAGGACGTGGCAATTCAGTGCAGCAGTCATTATTTGCACTGGAGCAGCACCTAAGGAAGTCAGCCATGGACCATGACTCCACTGTGTTAAGGTGTTTATAATCACTAAAAGCAGAAGGCAATCATTGGCCCCAAAGAACCTGCAATCAAATTGAGAAAGTACTTACGGTCTAAAGACAGAACCTGTGAATTCTGATTCCAATATTCCATCCCCAAATGGGTACCTCTGCACAACAAAGAATTACATCTTTGACCTGGTGGATAGCACACAGGCTGACATACTGCAGTCCATGAACAAAGGCTCTGCGCTGACCCCCACCAAGAGACCTGTTGCATATGGCTAATAATGCCATACGTACCTCAGTTTCTCTTTCTCCTCTTACAACTCTTTCATCTGCTTATATTACAGATTCCTTGGTGCAAGGGTTGGCTATGTCACATCCAGGCAAAGGTCTGATCTCAAGGAGAGTAGGATATACACAAACAACAAGCCTTACATTAGAATCTATCCAGGCAACAATAATAAACATGTGTCAAGTATTAGAATTCTACACATGAAAACAAAAGCAGCACCCATTGCTGGAGGTATTTAGGGGCAGGCTGATTGAAATCAGAATCAGAAACCAGTTTACTGCACACAAGCAGAAATGAGGGCCAAGACTTCATTCTGTTCCCCTATTTCTGAACCTCGTTGGTAGTTCTACACCTAACACAACATCTATCATTGAAGCATCCCAAAGCATATTTTTGTAAGTTGGGTACTTATTATTCCTTGTGTACTGATAACAGCATAAAGAAATTAAAAAAAGAAAAGAGGTTAACTGACTTGACCCATGTAAGCCATCCAGCCCCACAGCAGCTCTATTGATTCCCCATTGCCTTCTCCAGCCTTCCCTCCATTTTGTATTAGCTCTTTTGTTTTCAGGAATGAGGATTCATCTTTCACCACCTGAAACATAAAGACCTTTATCTTAGAACAACCTCATTAAGCAGGACAAGTCCTACAGACTCTCATTAGACACCAATACCACCTCCTCCCCACGTATCTGCTGTTTACCACATACAGAGGGCTGGACACTTTCTAGCATTATAGGAAATATGTTTGTTACACTGAAATGGAAGACCTGAAATTGCAGAGTTGCATATTAAGAGATATTAACAGTATGTTAATTGCTGATGATTAGACACAGAAGCCATATTACTTTGCTCATGAGTCATTTTCCTTCCATTTAACCACAGGAAGTCTCTGGTCCCTGTTTCCCTGGGTGAAATAACATCAGCTGCATGACTGCCTTCTGCTCCAAAACCCAGGAAAAGGCAAGAAATCCATACTCCATATATCTAACTTCTCCCCTACAGCAAATAGTTCCCTTCCTATCAGGAACGAGCGTATTTTTGAAGCCTCGAGGAAGAAATGGAATAACGCGATGCTCATCCATTTAATTTTCCTCCTCTTTCCCACCAATGCTTTACACTATGCTACTTACTTTATTTGTTTGGTATTTCCTTCCAGCTGCAGTAGTATGATGGCATGATGGCTTGAAGGACTTTTCTACCAGAGCCCCTAAATCCCCTCCCTGATCAGTATGCTATGCGGCTCTTCCATTTAATACGTATTCTCACTTTTGGTGCATTGCCCCCAAGACTTAGCATTTTATATTTATCTGCATTAAAACTACATTCTCCATTTACCGGCCTCAGAGTCGAGCTCTTCTAAAGGGGGTAGCAGTGCTACCTCCTTATGCAGTAAATCCTCTGCTTCCAGAAAAAAATAAGATAAAGCGTATACAGGTCATACATACACAAGACAGTACTGAACAGAGGAATTCTCAAGAACACCTGCAATGCAGGTAACTTGTGGAATACCATGTCTACAAAGCCTGAATTCAGAAGTGCTAAGCATTTAGTTATTATGATGCTTGATATTTGGGAAAAAAATACCCCAAACAATTATTTAGCCTAAAGCACAGTTTAGTAACTTAACTTCTGGTCTCATCCCTAAAATTACCAGCAAATCTACTTTGAAATCAAAGTAAAAGAATAAATTGAACCTTGTTCCAGATCCTAAACTGCTTTTTGGTAGCTCAGGAATATGATACTACCTCCGTTTCTTCATTTAAAGCTATTTTATTATTAACGTTTTTTATCCAGTAGCATGAAGAAGCCTCCAGGACTTTGAGGTCAGGGACATGCTGTGCTACCAATTCACTTCAGGTGGCAGGAGCCTGTCCCAGCCACCTGCTCATGACAGAGAAGGTTTGAGAGCACACAGGAGCACAGGAAAACTTGGCCAGCTTCACGGGTTCAGTGGCCAAGGCAAGAGTGGAAGCCACAAGAGACATTCTCTGAGCTTCAGCCTGCAATTTAGGAGGCAATACAAAGAACATGAGCATTTTGCCTCCCAAGTCATTCACACAAATAGATCTGTGTACCCGAGCAAAGGCCCACTGACAGTTACACCGCTCTGAACTAGGAATGACCTCAGGAAGGCATCTGAGTTGCAGTTGGATATCACAGTGCACCCAGAAGAGCTCATCTGAGAGAACCTTCCCTGCAGAACTTCCTTGAGGTCACAGCTTAGCATGAGTGCAGCTCTTCCATGTTCCGTCCCTTTGCCCCATGTGCTGGTCTTTAGGACTGGCAGGAAGTAGAAGGGAAAAAAATCCACTTCATTTCACTTCTCAAAACAAAACCTGGCTTTTACCTCCTTACTTGGCTGAAAGGACTCATCACTCCTTTCTTTTAAGCACATTTCAAATAGGTTCAGCAGCACAGCTCAATGAAAGTAAGAGAAGCATCCCAGTTTGCCACTTCAAAACTATAGCACAAGTGCACGCCATCCAATCAAGGTCCATTGCCTCCCATGCCAGCAATACCTTTCAAGAATTCTAAGTTAGTTAAAACTGCCTTCAAAAACCCATGTTGGCCATCTCTAATCAAATTACACTTTCCAAGCTGTTCACTCCCAAACCCTCATAAAATGCTTTCTAATATTTTTCCCACAACTGGTGTTAAACTGTAATTGCTTGCAGTATCTTTTTGCCCCTCTTGAATAATGGGTGTTAGATTTGCCACTTTATAGTCCTTGGGAATGTGACCTGTCATTATAAAGCTTCTAAAAATATCAGTTAACACTTCACAATTTTCTCTCCTTTATTTCCTTTAACAGCAATGGATGTACCCTCCCTGGACCAGATACCTGATCTGCCTTTGAGCGTAAAACCTTTCAGCAATAATTTTTGCAGTCATTTGCACACTAACACCTTTAACGTGCCTGGAAATACAAAGTCAGATCTGTAACTGATGTAAACTGGAATAACTGCATTGATTTTAGCAGTTACGTGTTTGCGTCACTTGAAGAGTTTGGTACAAATTTCTACAGATTTTCTTCGTTTAAAAGCCAAAAAACCCTCATTTCTTATTATTTAAAAGACTGATGCAATTAGCTGGAATCCCTCATAGGAGATCAAACTCATACAATGACAATAGCTGCTACTAAGCAGGCACCAACAAGCAGCAGCCACAAGAATTCTCAGATAGGAAAGGTTTTACATAGGTTCCTTTCTTGAGACGTGAGATTTGAATACAGAAATTTTTCTGAAAGCCCAAATGTTTCCTAATGCAAACAAATCCTTTCAAGCCTTCGCCATCCCATCAGCTGGTTCGTCCTGTACTCAGCAGTGGCTGGCACTCTGATTCCTTCCTCCTGAATCCTTGAACCACAACCACTGTTAGCAATAGGGCTGCAACACATACAGCCCTGCTGCTCTAATGAGCAGACTCTTAGTAGGTTTACCCTCTGACAGCTCAAGGCAGAGCATCCAGCTACAATATTTAGAAGCACATCTATTGACCAAGGATTGACTGAGCTCTCAGTAAAAAGGACAATACATGCCTGAGCAACCCCAAACTTTATACATTTCTCCTTCTTAGTATAGCCCCCAGGTGGTCCTAGCACAGCCTCTTCTCTACCTTTAAGCACAGGAACCATCCTACTACTCTCATACAATAAGCCCAGACCTCAAGAGGAAGGGGAGAGAGTCAGCTACATTCAGCATTGTTGCTAAAACTCCACAGTAGGCTGACCTCATGGCCTTTTCCAACAATCTTTAATACCCACTGTTACATGATTCCTCACGGCACTTTTTTGGCGCTGGACAGGGCAGAGGTCAAGGTCTGGAATGTCACCAGGGCTGCTACTTACCAAGTAAAGACAATTAGATGATTGTCTGGACAACTGAGCCTTGTGCTGTGTGCGATAAGCACGCCATCAGCTCTCGGAGGTGATATAAACAAGCTGCCTGGGCACTGCCTTTTCCTTTACAGCCTCCTCTTTCCTTTTCTGGGGATCTCTTGTATTCTTCTGTAAGTGCTGTTCTCTACAACACTCCTTCTCTGCAGCTGGAAGCTCCAGTGTTAGAAAAAAGCCAGCCGTGGACACTGCAGAACACAGACAGCATTTGAACCACTAAGACAAAGAGCTAGCTATCGTGGTACTTACTGCATAAGAAAACAACAACTGGAACAAAAGTGCTCATCCAAACCATTTTCTTCTAACACATTCGAAAAAAAAAATTGTTCAGATTGAGAACGTATTTAAGATAATTAAAACTCCACTTATTTCTTGTTGAGGTGGAAACATAATGCCTATTTCTAATCAAGCATATTTCTAGAACATCGATTATAACTTCCCAAAAGCATCTTTAAAACAGAAGAGAAGAAAGACTGATGGATAATTTATTCATTGTCCCACATTGTAAGAATCTGTGCCTGGAAATTCTGATGCCCCACAGCCTCACTGCAATCAGATCTGAAGAACTTTTGTTAAGTGACTGTTTGCCAACATCACATCCAGCGTTAGATCTGAAAATGCTTCCAGCGTCACCATGGTTTATTTTACTGCAAAATACTGATAATCATAGAATCCATAGGGTTGGAAGGGTCCTTGGAAGGCCATCTAGTCCAACTCTCCTGCATGAACAGGGACACAACAGCTCCATCAGTTGTCGGGGTCTGATCCAGCCTGGCCTTGAAGCCTCCAGGGATGGGGCATCCAGCACCTCTCTGGGCAACCTCTGCGGGTGCCTCAGCATCCTCACTGTAGAAGACTCTTTCCTTATATCTAACCTAAGTCTACCCTCTTTAAGCTTGAAACCATTTCCCCTTGTTCTGTCACAACAAACCTTGCTAAAGAGCCTGTCCTTTTCTTTCCTGTAGCTCCTCTTTAGATAACAAAAGGACATCAGTTAGATGCAGTTCTATAGCTTCTCTATTCCAGTGATTCTCAAGTATTTGGTGGACTATGACCACCAAAAACAACGTAATCACAGAACTAAAATCCCATTGCCTCCAACAGAATGGGCTCAAGTGCTCTGCTGAACTAGGGACTAAGCTATTAAGATTTACATGCCCTCAAGGCAAAAGTTATCTATCCTGCTCCACCGACAAGAGGAACACGAGTCCTGCAAGGAAACTCACTTACACTTACATGCCCAGATCAAACAGAAGGATGCACCAGAATCCAAAACCAACAGGCAGAAAGCAGAGTCAGACTCACGAGGAGAAAGAAGAGCATATAAGAAAGATAAGTGCATCAGCTTTGAGTAGCCTTGAAAAATTATCCTAATAGTTCCCTTCCCTCCAAATGGGCACTCGGTTCCAGTTTTAGACATGGCAAGGCAGCACAAACCCAATACGTTAAACCCAAATCTTGCCTCTGGTTTCACAGAAGGATTTATGGGAACACAACTCTTTTCAGGCTGTAGAACCTGCAAGGAAACCCCTCATGGATGTCTGTCTTACACAGAGCTCTTTCATAGGACCTTTTCAAGCCAAACTTGCGACATTTGGGAATCCTTCCCCCAAATTTCTGAAGGGACTCAGGAAGAAATCTGCCTCAGGAGAATCCTCTTTGGGCTTTTACACGGAACCCACCCACACCTAAAGGGAGGTACTTCTCAGCCCCATGCTGTGCAGATACAATCAATAAAGCTCACAGCTCTCTCCCACACTATCCATTCTCACAGCCTCGATTTAAAGAGCTCCCAATAACTTGGGACACAGCATCAAACTTCACACAGAGAGAGCATTAAGCGAGGGCAAATTCCCTCTTACATCATCCAAAGGCTGACTATATACCAGTTAACAGAATATCCAGGACGTGTTTTATTTACATTCCTCAAATCAGGCACTTGGGTTTTTATTATTTTATTTAAAACCAACTTTTGTCAGATGAGTTTGTCTGAAAATTTCTTGTAAAGCCCTGAATAAGTTCTGCTGAGCAAAGCCAGGCCTCTCTTTACTATTCTCCAAGCTTCCAAAGCACCTTCTTGCACCATAACAGCACCATGACAGAGCAATGATATAAAACCAAGGGAAATGAATCAAGGCTGTGAGTATCCACACTATTAAATGTAAAACTTCTGTTTGTGAGCCTCAAAGGTTTCTTAAAGGGTAAAGAACGTCATCAGTCCAACCGTGCTAGGAACAGTGAGTTGTGTAAAGCTTGATTTAGCACAACTTCTTGTCGGTGCAGAGGCGCTCAGGATGAAGTCCTGACTCGCATGAAGTTGGACGTTCTATTAAAATTGAGAAATAATGGCTCACTTGAAAAACATCTGTTCAAATATTCTTTGTTGTCTAGACCAGTGACAGGTTCAGATCCAGAGGAGTCCAACAGACACGCTTAAAGGCTTGGAAGGACTTCTCGGAGAAGGAGAAATTTAAAAAAATAAAATTAAATTTAAAAAGGGCTTTGGGAGAGGGAAGAAGGCATTTTTCAAAGGCATTCAGAATGCCATAGAAGCTTATTTGCTAAAGACCAAGAGGAACGTAGGTATAGTAGGGATTGATTGACCCATCTAGATGACAGAAGCTAAACAATCCCATTCCAAGATGTGGGCTGCCATTGGTACAGCACTTCCAGTGCCACACCACTCAGCAATTTTCCCAGCTTGCAGCAAAGGAATAACATGAAAGAGATAAATAAACTCACTGTCTCCAGTAGAGTTTCAAGATGTGGTGCTCAACATGATTAAAGTCTTTTCTAGCTTCTTCTAGATGCCTGTCCAGATGGTTCTGTGCCCAGCTAAGCTCAGTGCTTTTGGTTCTGGTTAATAAGAAATAACCATTAAATCGTTCAGAGAAAAATCTGCACATGCTTAGTTTGATTCTTAAATTATTTTTAGCTCACAAGAAGTAATTTATCTGTAGTAATCCAGATACAAAAGAAAAGTAAAAGAACATTTAAATGAAGACCTGTAACCTGCTCAGACTTCACAGCAACTAGCTATGCTAAATGCAAATCCCAGCTTATGTTGTTACTTCTGTAATATGCGTTAAATCAGCTTCCATTGGTAGCAATTTTCCTGCAGTAAGAGGGCCCTTCCTCCTTCCTTCATATAATTTGACCCCCAGGGCATAAGAGCTTTCTCCTCTGCAGCTCTTGCCCATCGGTGCATCTTCTTTGCATCTCTTTTCCCCTTCAACTCATTCACACTCTCTTCTAAACTCAGCTGGAAGCATCTCTTTTCCCCCTTGCCCATGACTCTTAATTTCTCTCTCCCTTGGCAGTTATTTAACTCATTAACTGAATTAATTTTAACCCTAAAGCACTTCGGGTGAATAGATTTTATGAAAGATCTGATACAAAATAAAGTCTTGGGGGCTTTATGCCACTGTAGGTGCACAAAGGGGCCTCAGTGTAACTGAGAATCAGACCCTTATTTCCCAGATTCTACATGGAGTTTAATCGCAGTGCAACGCACAGATCCCATTTAATGACAAAGTGGCTCTGAGATTGATAAAGGTCCCATGCCTCCGCTGCAGACTAAGTAGCCAAGCATCCTGAGTGGTAGAAAAATTATTCTTGGATCTGTTTGAAACAGCATTCTCCATCATTTTCCCCCACAAACTTGCTTCTTAGCAAAACTCCGATTCATTTTAGAATGCTTTTTTATTAGGTAATATTAAGAGGAGAGTAGAGTCTGACAAGGTGGTTTTGCCTTTTGCTCAGAGAGGTAGCTGCTGGGCAGGGGGAAAGAAAAACTCTGCATAGAAATAACATGGAAGTTGCCCTCCAGAATGTTTATTTTACTAGGTGCACTGATGGCTTTGAAAATCAGCTAGGTTTCTTTTTCAGGTCAATTAAACTTCTGTTCAGCAAAACTGTGCTGGAGACAAGAGCCTACCAACGTAAAGGTATTGATTGCAACCTGCTAGCACCCAAAAAGGAGCATTTCATCTGGCTGTGCACAAACGGTTCCCAAGCTTTCAATTTTTCATATAAATGCTCAGGAAAGGAGGAAGGGAGTCAGCAGGGCCTGCACAAACGTGCTTGGGACAACCAGGGGGAATCACGACCCTTCAGCAATGGCTAAATCCATGGAGCATAACACAACTTCATGGCATTCACATTACATAGAATTGTATAGAGATGTAGGCTGCTCTGAAAGTAATGCCTCCTATTTATTTCCATGGAAACCACAACAGCTGCAAAGAGAACAGTAGCACTCTGATAGTGTGAATTCACAGCTACCGAACTATTTTTCAGCATAGCCACCACCATTAGCTATACATTTTCAACAGCGATGAACAAGAGGCCCTGCTTGTAAAAACCTGCCTGGCTGTCCAGAACGTGGACAGTTATCCCTGGAGCTAAATAATTTGCTGCCATTGTGAACATGCATACAGGAACACAAAGATTTAGGTTGGGTTTTTAGATACAAGTAACAGAGAAAGAAGTCCTATGTGGTATCATCATAATTGCCAAAAGGAAAACAGCGTCAGCTTGCAGAGCTAATGTGGTACATGTATGTCACATCCCATTTTTATTACAGTATTCTTATTTCTGTGTATTTGTAAATTTCATTAACTTCTGTAGCATGGCTACTATTGTTGGAAAAAGAAGAGAAAAAGAAAAAAGGAAGGAAGAGAGATGAAAGAAATAGAAAGGATGACAAAAAAGAAGAAAAGGAAGAGAAAAAAAATTAAAAGAAAGAGGATGAAGTAGAGGAAGAAAAAAAAAAGGAACCTGTCTGGGACTGTGGTTAGTTTCTCCATTACAGATACTCACACTATAATCACGAGCACTAAAGAACTTGCTCTGATCTCCTCAAAACAGATGACCTTGCAGCTCTTTCCTCATCTGTAATTTCTAGATTTCAGCTGATTTAAAAGACAGCTAGGAAGCAAAATAGTGTTCACAGATCAGCGCCAAAGAGAAGTCCTTGTATCAGGAACACGTCTGTCTGCTTCTGATACATGGAGCAAATTGACCCCAAATACAGCCCTGGACTCATCGGTCGTTTTCCCTGGGAGCAGTAAATAAGGAGCAGGGCTGAGAAGCTAAGCCAAACTAATTTGGCCAGTTATTATTTGACTGAAAGGTGATACTGAACGTTTAAATGGTTTATCCCCTTCTTGTTAGTGGCATCATTCAATCAGGAGTACTAAGCCTCCAAGTGAACGGATTGCAACCGCCGAGGGAATTACTCACTCCAACCAGGAAATGTGGGGTTTGTTAGTTCAAACAGCATCTGTAGGAAGCTGGTAAACAACAGCTGAGATGATGAAAGATCGCATCAACTCCTTGCTTTGAAGTAAAAGATATTAAAACTACGAGTGTACGAGTTCTTATTATAGCTTAGCCCCCCCCCCGCCTGCTCATCCCCAAGAACCTGGCATGGTTGTTCTTGCTGCATAACAAGCTGTGTAATAAAATTCCATAAAAACATCAACGACGCGTTTGAAAGTGACATGAAAAAGCGAGGGAGGCCTATTGCTGGTGCTGCTGCCATTAAAGGCAATTTGTTCCTTTTCGCCTGGAATGAAATCAAACATTCTGCCAGGCCCACAGTGACATTCTTCGTCTCAGAAACTTAAGGTATGTTGTCAGTCGGGTGGGCGCGTTCTGAAGATGCAGCAGCAGAACCATTAGCGTCGTTGGTACACAGAGCGCGTGTTGGGTGCTTTGCAAATGAGCTCCTGAAGGTGAGGGGTCACATTTTAACAGCAGTATCATAAGGTGCTGAAGTGTGAATTCTCCCATTTGCAAAGTTGGTCACATATTTGCTAATAATTAAAGAACTATAGAAGTGAGTGAGGTGCCTCCTTCTCTCGCACGTTGAAGGACTACAGGTTAATGCCTGCAGTGGTTTTGATAAAGCAAAGTCATTGGAAGTCCTGCCCAACTCCCTGAAAACCACCTCAAGATTCAAGTACTGAAAATCAGACTATATGCATCTTAAAGTTCTGTTACTGTCAGCTTCTATCACATCAGTTCACTCCAATTACAGAGAAAGATCTCTTCCCTTACTCCTTACCCAAGATGTACTTTCTCCATCTGTTCTAAATCCCCTTCAAATTTACTATTGGGTTTTTTCTTTCCCTGCCAATACTCCCCCCCACCTTGCTTTTTCTTCCTCACTAATACATCCTATCAAGTTTTTTAATCTTTACAAAAATGGGATCTCCAGAATCCAGTGGCTGAAGCACTGGGCTGGGACTATGGAGGGTTAGGCTTGAGTTTCAGGTCCCACAGTCATTTCTCTAAGCCATTCCTGTATAAAATAAGGATAACAGCTTACATCTTCATTTGCAAAATGCTTTGAGATCTGTGCATGAAAAGAGCCAAACGGCAAGCATGAATAATATATGAGAGCTGCAGGACAGGAGATGGGTTTTATTTCTGGTCCTAACGCACTGAGGGAAATATTTTATCTATGTAAATATTTTTCCACAATATCTTATTGTTAATAGTAGCCTTTTCCCCTTACTTTTTAAAGCCTTGAGCTTTGAAAACTAAAACTTGCCTCATTGGAAGGATCTCTAAAACTGTCACCCTGACAACAACGTGGACTCAGTCTCTGGAGTTACTGCAGAGCCTCACACTTCCACACCAATCATTTTCCTCCTCCTCCTCTCCGAGCCACTTTTGCAGCCATACCTCTCCGTGTATTCTTCGCTATTGCAGCATCAGTGATTTCAGTATCTTAAAAATAACAGGTGTTCCCTAATGAAAGAATGCTAAGAGATGCAGAGCCAGCTATGAATCTGCATCTCAGAGTCACTGTACTCAGCCAACACCTTTCAGACGATGGGATTTTCTGAACCTCCTCCTCGCCCTTATAAACAATGGTCAAGCAATTGTAATCCATCCTTCCTTACAGGGGCTATAAACTATCACATTAATTTGCCAAATGCTGTACGCGTAAACCTAAGCTAGAGACTGGTGGCAAGTAATGGGTTATTAATTATGGCTGATAGATGTAGCCAGTAGCTTTCTCAGCATTTCCATTTCTGCGTGGAAAACTGCACACTTCCCTTGAGCAGAGTGCTGTAGCATGTCCTGCTTCTAGCTACCAAGTTGAGCACATACAGGTCCCAATTTTGCTCGTCACAGAGTGCCTACCTCTGGTGACAGCATCAAGGTGAAATTGCAAGGGCTGGGGATAAAGAAGTGAGGCACGAGGAGGGCTCAACTCTGCACAGTCCTGCCATAGTGCTGCTGTATGTCTACAGGAGCACCTCTTTTTCCAGCACAGAGCTGGTGGGCCTGACTCAATCAGCTTTGCAATGTAGAATGTGAAAACAAATCTGTTCAGGTTCTCTCCCTCTCATTACAAGACTTAGCACCTTTGCAGAATGAGCACAGAGAGAAACACACACTCCGCAAATGAATTAATTAGACATCATGGAAGAATATGCAGGCTGGGAGGGGTGTCTTACAGAGCAGATTCCAAAGTAACAATTGGTGAAAAAATTAAAATTGCATTCCCCAGTGCCCTGAGTGTGACAGATTAGAGCAGCCAAGGTAGGGAGAAACATACGTGTGTTAGGACTGATGCACTGATCACCACGCATACATATCTGTGAGCATTGCCCTTTTCCCTACTCTGACGGTATCTGCCTGCATTATGGGGCTACAAGTAATGCAATAAAAAAAAAAATTCAGGTTTCATTTGACTCTTGTTGCGCTGCACACCAGAGCTGCATGCTTTACAAGTCTACTAGAGGGAAATAAAAAGTAAGACTTCCTGCACGTCTGCACCGCTTCTCAGGTTATGAGGCAAAGAGAAAGAAAAAAAAACAACAGTAATTGCTTTACATATAAATGTGAAAACAATTTTAGAACTCCCTGGTCCTGTATCAACATGCATGCATATGTCTTTTACCAGCTCTGAACTGCACATTATCATAACACCTATGAGTAATGATAAAGAGTTATACTCCACGGTTCTGTGTTAACCTGTTTATATCTGAGCATTTGCAGAATTGCTCTTTTCCCCTTGAGGTGCACATGGGGATGCTAAGGGCTCGACAGCTTGTTTTATTTTGCAATGGGTAGTAAAAATTTAGGGTTATCTCCCCTAGTCCTGCCCCCTCCACAGCCATGGTGTGCAGCAGGAGGAAGAATCCAGTGCACAAACTACAGCCCCAGATGCAGACGTGGTATCAGTTGATAGGGACTGATAGCTGAGCTGGATTGCTGCGGTGCTACAGTGATGCAGAAAGTATGACAGAGAAAGAGGGAAGTGCTGGTATGTGCATTTCATTAAACAAACCCAAAGAAAAGAGAAATTGTGTGACAAACAAGCAGATTTTCCCCAGAATAACTGAATGGGTTTTAATTCAATTGTATTGTTAGCGCTAATCTATCCACATAAACCAGCCGTGTATTCTACTACATCCATCAACAACAGAACATACGCTCCAGCAAGAAAAAGGAAAATCAATACTATGCAATTAAAAATATTTCTTTTAAGTAGCAGTAACCTAACCTTGGCAAAGACAGCCAAAAGCTTGTATAGCACACACACAACTAAAATAAACCCAAGTGGACGTTCTCCTCAAGCATTCATAAGGAAGCCCTAGGGAGGTGAGTGCCACTTGAGGGAGAAACAAAGCACTTACCTCAGTGTAATGCATTGCCAGAAACCATTTAAAAAAAAAAATACAATCCAGAG
The DNA here is from genome assembly GCF_016699485.2 of Gallus gallus. Lineage (NCBI taxonomy): Eukaryota > Metazoa > Chordata > Aves > Galliformes > Phasianidae > Gallus > Gallus gallus. The sequence continues at coordinate 808,154 of NC_052553.1, forward strand.
CACTTCAACTGTTTGCCATGCCTGCTGCATATGGCCCCATGATCCAGTTAGATCTATGGAGCAGTAGTTACAGCTCTTTGAAAGAGGACTGAAACTCAACAGCCGCAGTAATTAATGCATTGAATAGTGAGCATGTGTGCTGCTGACAGACTGGGTTTGATTCTTATTACATAGGGAAGTCCTTCTGGCCAGACCTTGTACAAACCCACTGTAATTAATGGGGATCTGCAAAAGTCTTTGCGTGGGCCCAGGAGCTTGTGGAATTATTTCTAGGACTTAAAGGCCAGGCAGTGCCATTAGATCACATCACCCAATCTCTGGTACAGCACAGCCTAGAGAATTCCATCAGCCAACTCACCTAGGGGAGCTAAGGGAGCTCACCAACTTGTGTTTGTTAAAGGACACCCAACAAACCGTGGAGAAGCATTTAGACAGGCAAAGTCTAAACAGCAGACAAGCCAAGCTTCAGCCAAACTGATGACAAACGCATTGGTAGAAGAATTTTGTTGCAACCTGCTCTTTATGACCCTAAAACATTCCAAAGTCCTTTCTGAGCCAACTAAGCGTTTTTCAGGTTGAAAGAAATGCAGAATTAGAAAGCAGATGATGGGGCATCACAACAAAAACATGGATGGTATTTGTAAGAGCTGCAGTTTGAGATTCTCCTGGCCTTTTACGCTATGCTTTCCTTTCTAAACCCAATTAATTTTGTATCCCATCACACCAGAGCAGTCCTTTCAATATGTTCTCCCATCCCCAGCTTACGGAGGGTACTGAGAAAGAATTTTCAGTGCAATCATTATTATTTCCACACTCTAGAAGTTACTCCCCCCCCCCCAAATCCTCCTCCTTTCCACTCATTCTTTAACCCTTCAACTCATCGTGCTATATTTAAGATTAAAAAAAACCAGCAACACAGTGACAAATTTAAGTATCTGAAGGCAGTGATAGACTTTGAGGTGCTGTATCTTTAGCTCTATGAAGCTGCTAGTACTGGATTTAAATAACCTTTTTTAATCTAAAGATCTGAACAGGAACATGGTACAAACCCTACTCTTGAGGAGCTCAAAGGCCGCACAAAACAAAAAGGTTCTTTATTCCTAAGCAGAGTAGAAGATCAACAGGCAAACTAAGCTGAATTTGAACTTGAAATGTCATAGCCTGCTTGGATGCCAAAGACGACAGTCTGAACACTGTCCAGAATGCTTAAGGCTCTGATTTAGTGCCCACTGAAATCAATTATTGATTGGAACAAGCATTGGAAGATGTCTTATGTGAGCTGCCCAGAGGGACATGGGAAGTTCATGGCAGAGCCGAAGCCAGCCCCAATCTCCAGACTTTCCATTTTAACCATATGTCCATCTGTCCTTTTAAATTTTTCTGTATTCTTTTTTAAAAGCAATTTCCCCCACTTCTGCCCCCCCTACTCTGCTAGGAAGAAGAAGATGGCACTTTAACTCTCCTAGCTGCGCTCTGTCAGCTCTCACTGCCACTTGGGATGTGCTGTCGCTTCCATGGAAACAGAATCATGAATCTTTTTCCCAGGAAATGCCTCCAAACTGCCTTCATTTTGTTTTGTTGTTGTTTCTAGGCAAGTCTGCGTGTGTATGTGCACATATGCATGCTGAGGCTGTAGGACTATTTAATGTAGAAACACCCTTGTGGAAACAGAATTAGGTGTAACGTATTACCCTTATCCTAATATTATCTCCATTTTTAAAGGACTTCCCCTCTTCTGAGTAGGACTTTTTTGCCAATATTGGTTTTGCAGTTTGGATGGCATGCAAGTATTAAAATACTCTGATTTACCTGCATCTCTCATAGTCTAGAAAACATAGTTCTCTGCTGCAATCAAAGAAAAAGGGAATCTCTGCCGTGGTAGGTCTAGGTAAAGCTCTGCAGCTCACTCTGACCTCTCACTTTAACATGGCATGTGATTTCCACCACTTTGGTCAGTGCTGGGGATTGGACTGGAACAGAAAACTTGACAGTCTGCAGCTTGGGCTGCCACGGCAGATCCCAATGCTTGAAGATGGGAAGGATCAGCATCACATACTGAATCAAACTGTGAAGAGGCAATATCATGCACACTGACAGTGATTTACAGCCAGGAAGGTCCTCTTACACCTGAGGAGAAATTTAAGAGGAAAGAAGTCCATAGAAAAGGCTGCAGAGCATATCAAGTCACAGCATTGCAGAGATAAGGGTCAGCTTTACGCATCCTGTACAGGTTTTTCCCCATCAATATCACCATGCAAAGCTGCCAGCTTTAAGCCATGATTTACCAACCAGGTTTACATCGTGGCAATCTGAAACAGAGTATGAGACTGAAATCCTGAGCTCTGCTCCTCAAGAGCTCATCATAGAACAACTGCAGGGCACCAGTGCTTACATATCTTCAACTTAAATTCTTTCCCATGTATTTTTTACTGGCTCTCTCATGGTATATACTCTGTACAGTGAGAATTATATGCATAGTATATTGTGTATCCACATATTACTGTAACTGACATTTTTTTGTACCTGAAAAATGCAGATGCAACCGAAATTTGTCATAAGTTTCTCAAATTTTGGCTTTAAAGTGTTTAAAGATTATCCAGAAGTGAACATATTCTTGCAGTTCATATTGAAATTATACTTCATTATAGTACTGACTTCAGTTTTACTTCTAAAATTCTTAGGGAAAAGACAGAGCACTAGAGGAAGTCTGTACCACTGCCTCTATATCAGTCTCTAGTAAGTGGCAACCATAAACATCAGCATTTTAAGGACTTCTTAAGAGGGTCTACTACAGAGAGAGGCAGTACTCTTGTGGCAATGACATTGGCATAACTCTGCAAGAGAATTTAGCAGCATCTGGGAGACTCATCCCCATGCAACTCCATCTGATGTGAGTAATAATCCTCTCCTGTCTTCTGCTGCTCACCTTCCCTTTTATTTGAACACTCAGCTCCAAGGGGCATGGACTGAATACAATTATCCAAGAATGAGTCACTTCAACCTAAGCACTCCTATTATGGACATCACCAAAAAAGTCTAAGCTAATTCCAAAACAGGGCCTTAGCTTGTGAATTTAATGTCACAGTTTGGTGTGATACAGGTTCTTCTGATCACACGAAGACCCTCAGTCTTTGAAACAGTGTTTTCAGCCATTCCCAGAAAAAACAGAAACCAATAGTAGTGACCAAGGTAGAATCACAGAGTCATTGAAGTTAGAAAAGATCTTCAGATCATCCCATCCAACCGTCAGCCCATCACCACTACACCCATTAAACCACATCCCTCAATAATAATGCACTCCTTTTAAATGCAGTTGATGAAGCCAACTGAAACATGGCAAGGGTTAAGCTATTTGACATGGTAAAGCTGTATGAAACGGAGAGAGAAACTTCACTGTCGTGTCCTTGTACCAACTTGCATTCTACAACAAAGGATTTTGGCTGCAAAGAATTCTCCCACTGTTATATCTGCAATTCTAGGGCAATCCACAGAAACCATGTTGGTTTCATGTATCATAACAGCCTGAGGGAAACTTTACTTTTTCTTCATTTCATTCCTATCTCTTCCTATTTTTCCCTCCATCCTGCCAACAATTAATTATAAAGCTACACCTAAATTATAAATTACTAACTTTAGCAGGGAAAAATTTACTTGAAATTCTAAAGGGCTGATATGTCAAGATTGGAGAGAAGCAGCTGTTTTGGAAATGTTGCCTTTTTCTTTGTTCCGAATGCTATTTAAACATTGGCAGGGGGCCTCATTAAAGATGAATTGATGAATTAGTAAGTAGTGTTGTAGCCAGAAGAGACAGCATGTGCTCCTGTGGTGAAAACAGATTTACACAAAAGAAAGGAAGGGGGGAGAAAATATCCCATCTCAACGTGTAACAAAGTCAGTGTTTTACAATATTCTATCAGAGCTGCACCAATCCCAAGCAGGATCCATCAGAATTTCCAATATAAATTCATATTTGGGGATGGAAGTTGGAACTGGATGCAAAGTTTCCTCTGGGCTAAAATGTAATAGACAAGTTTTGGGCCCTAGAGCATTTTAGTTACCAAAATGTTATGAAGTGTGAAATAATAATAATTAGGGATATAACGTGGGAATCACAAAACACCATAATACAATCCAGCTGAAAAAGCAGAGAAACATCAGATGAGCTATCACAATAGATGCACACGTGCCTTAATGTTGAGAGCACCTTAAGTTTTGGCAACTGACTTCAATGAAAGTCTAAGTAGGAAGGATCAGATGGTCCAAGATGTTGAGGGTATAAATACCATTAAAGACCCAAAGTGGAACTGTTTATCTGACTGAAACACAAAGAAGTCAGTGAAGACAAAAGACCTGTCACAGCTCCTGCCTGTGATATTCACTCCTCTAGCCTTCATCTCTTGCTCCATCACCAGGAGATGCACAACAAGAGTGAGGGGCAGTTCCACACTGCATAAACCAGAGTGGTGCTTCCCATCGTGGGGCTGAGCACACCTCACACAGCCCTCATCATAGACATGCACCCATCGCCCAATCCTGAGTACACCCACCAACCAATTGGACACCAACCCATCTTCTCATGTGATGTTTTATCAGCAGGTGAACAAGTGAGACTGTGACTCTGATCTTAATAACAGAAACCAAATCCAAGTGCTCAAGACAACTTCTGTGTGGGAAGAGTTGCAAGTATTTGTCTTTGAAATCTTCCTCAGACCTCCTTCTTGAAAGGCACTTCAACATTTTGCCTATATATATTTTGATTCAAAAGTTACTAAGAGTTGCATTTGTGTTTTAGCCAAACAGAAGGCCCTTCCACTGACCTATGCACTACATAAGTGAATCCCATGCTATTACTTGATGGTTAATTTCCCTGCTAATTACAATAGTTTGGCCTCTTACAAGTAGAACTGTGAAAATTTAGCTGATATTTTTTTTAAAGACTGTAGAGTGACGAGGGAGAAATAATCCATTATTATTATTTTATCACCTGTGAGCTGCTACTAATTATTCTCCTTTTGTGCTAGGCACTACACTGGCATAGGTTAAATTAAAAATGTACACAGCCCACAGAGTATTTTAAATAACTTGGCTTAAAAAAAATTAAAAATCAGAGCAAATATAATTTCTGAGTTCTGAAAATGAAGTACTGAGTCACAAAGAGGCTTTGTGATTTACTCAAGGTCACCCTGGCGATCTGTAGCACAGCCACAGGCTGCATCCAGACCTCTCATAGTCAATATCTTCTCACCTGCGACCCATCCTGCAAATTATGAAACAAAGGAACGTAACCAACTACCAAGAAAACAGAAGATTTGAGCAACTCCAGTGGGTGTTCAACACTTATAAAAGTATATATATAGAGAGAGAAAGAGAGAGAGAAGCTTCCCACACTCTGATTCATTTCAGATCTATCACTATTAATAAACCTCAAGAAGAGTCCTAAAATCTTGCAAGACATTTGTTGCTCTTTTATGGTTGCCAGAGGACCATTTATCCTACTTTAAGCATATAGAGTTGAGCTTTTCAATTGCTTTAATTTTTTATCCATGTCAAGGATTTGGGACAAATTAAAAAACAAAGTGTCATCTGTGCCCTGATTGCTATGAGGCTGGGCTTCCTCTGTTGTTTTGTTCTGTTAAATCATTTATGATCTGGTTGGAGATGCTTTGCATCTGATTTATTTTGCTTTCTTTAAGAGGAAAAACCCAAAACTTTCATAGTGAATGCCACCAAAATTACTGACAGTCACAAAGGAGGCACAGAGCAGTTAATGACTTAGCATTGGCATGTGAGCATCCTGAGCCTGAACTCAGACTGAACCTCAAAATGCTGCTGCTTGCTCAGAACCCCAAAAGCAGATGGCACAGCTGGAACATCATTGTACAAGGGTTACGTGCCCATTTTTCAACTTGAATTCTACTTCTCTCCCCTTTTAGAGGTACAGGAGGAGAAATATAAAGAATAGAAAGCTCTGTACAAAATAACCAGCCCTGCTCTCACGTACACAAGCAATAACAGCTGGCAGTTTATGTTAAAGATGAGAAGCGTAGAGTTTGGCTTCCCTTTTAAACTAACTTCAGAGATCTTTATGTCATTTTAAGTTTGTTATTAAGAGATGGTAGGAACAGATTTTTTTTTAATTAACTTTATGTCCCCTGACTCCTCCTCAACTGCTCCATGTACTTTATTACTCACGTTGACTCCCTGTGACCATGACCCAGATTCTCACCAACACGGAGACTTGATCAGGCAGAGCTGAGACCATGGAGAAGCAAGGGGAGCCTCCCAAAGACACACTGGGCAGCCGCATCAGGCCTAACTTGATGGCTTAAGTTAGAGCAACCCAGTGGTTCCTCCAGCTCCATTAAGACTATCAGTCTGATTGAGACCCAACAGCACACGAAAATTTGGTGTCATCAGATTTTACATCCCTTATAATGTGCACCTGTATGACAATACACTAACTTGGAATTTCCCTACATGAATAACTGCCATTGATAGTTAAAACCTCATTGCTTTGCATCATCTGGGAAAAGTAAAATAGAAAAGCGTGGGAAAACTTTGCTCTGTTCATGTCCATATTAAATAGCATTTTACTCCTTAAAAGTCAACTGAATTACTAACAACATAAAATATCACCTAGCATAAAGGGAGCGACACTTGGCCCAGAAATAACACCCTAATTTAAATGAGCTACTGAGAAAATAGAGGTGAAGAAAATTCTCCATCAGATTGTTTTCTAGCTCACACTAAGAATCACCAAATGAAATGACAAATGGAAGATCAAATCTGAACTGCTATAATTATTCAAATTGAGGAGACAAAAAAAATGCTAAGGGAAGCAAAGAGATAACAGCATTTAAGAAAAAACATGGAGGTAGATAAACAGCCTGGGTATTTAATGCCAAAATAATTTTAGGGTTGCAGCCCAGGAAGAGTTAACACACGCTTACGGCAGAACACATTTTAAAAAATAAATAAATAAATGAATAAATCTGAGCTTCCTATTCTTCTAAACCAAGACAGCTCCCATTCAAAACGTTTGTTTCATACCACTGCCGCTCCTCTGGCTTTGCTGTACTTTTTCTAGGTAGGGTCATAAAAAAATATTGTACCTTAAAAAAAAAATGTACTTGAATCTATTGATTTCTGCTGTACTAAAGCCCCTGACATTCCGGCGCGATGAAGATATTGCTCTGGACCCTGTGTGCCTCCTCATACTTCTCCTCTGCTTATGAGGGTCTCTAAGGATGGTATTAAAGATATTGTAGTTCCCACTTTCCGACTCTGGGATATCAGCGAGATTCTCCTGTGTAAAGAATAATTATCAGCACTGCTGTTACCTCTAGTAAGTGTGTAATTACATGCTCTGTTTTGTGGGCTGTAGGCTGTGCAATTTTAAATTATACAGTAATGACAAATTCTTTCTTTTTCACCACCTTCTTCCAAATAATAATAATAATCATAGTCATCAACATTGTAATGAAAGAAAGAAAACCTCATGTTACGATTGGCAGTTTGCATTTGGTTGTGGATTTTTTTTCCTTTAAGACAGAAAGGGGCATTGAAATCTAAAGAATCTACTGCAAAATAGAAGAAAAAAGGTGATAGAAAGAGAAAGGGAATGAATAAAAGCAGAGAGAGAGGGAATATAGAACAAATCTTAAGAGAGAGGAGAGGCACAGAAGAATATTCGATTCAATTCATCCAACAGAATTTGCCCTGCTTTTATTGGAAAATCTGGTCAATAACAGGAGCCAAATGCACACTGGAATCCTCCAGAAATGGAAAGAATCTCTTTACAAGCCCTGAATTGAGATTTCTTTGCAAGAAAGAGATCAGCACTCAGTGAAGGAAATTAGCCTGACCATGATAAACAACATGTAGTGCAAAGTGCGTGTAATCAGTTCAAGAGATCAGATGTCAGAGTGCTCCCTTGTCTGTCCCTGGATCATCACACCAATTAGTGATTAAATATTAAAACAAGACCACTGTATACATGCAGAGATCACTAAAAACTATCCTAAGAGTGCTTCTATGCCCACATAGACAAAGGCAGAAGAGACATTCAGCACTACACCGAGCCTGTTTGGTAAAGAGGGACCACCACCAAAAAGTGACAAAACCCATTTTCAGCAACGCCAAAGCAGCATTTTTTCCTGTGCAACAGGGAGAAGCTTTCCTTCCTGAACACAGCAGTAGAACTTCAGCTTGTTTACTTGGCTTCAAGCAAATTAAACCAGTTCATACTTGCTGAAGATTTCTAAACCTATTTTTTTTTTTATTTCCCTGTTCCTACTGTATGGTTTACATACAACCACATTCCCTTTGGGATAAGACTTAGGCAGATTACCAGGGAGAAATGCAAAAGGGAGGTATACAAATACCCCTCTAAAACCTACAGGATTTGAATTAGATAATTTCCATAGGTTATTTCAGGGACGAGGCTTGCAGGCAAGTCTATGGAACTGAATGTTTAGGAGACAATCCTCAGTGAAGTTGGATAGGAAAGCTACAGAATAGAAAACTCATTACAATATTATTTACTATACAGGCTTCTTTTTATTTCCAAGAGCAGGATGGTGGTTTTGCTCCCATGGAATCACATACGACCACACAAACTGCTGCTGTTTACAGTAATGTTTCCAATAATACTAATCAGACGAGGAAAGCACGTTGGGTCAGACTCTAAGAGCGTTCAGGTATTGTGGTAGCTGTCCATCAGGATAGCCTTGCAACAATGGAAACCAATGGAAATTTTGGCATGCAAACCACCAAAGACTCTTTAGAAATAGAAACTCATAGTTACTTTTGCAGAACAACTACAGAAGCCTTTCTGGGACCCTATGCCTGCGTTTTACTACTCAAGCACTTCATAACGCCAGAGATCTGAAAACAACTTGGGCTTTACTTCAACTCCATCCTCAATGTCCTACTAGGAATTCAGTCTTCCACTGCAGGAGTATTCAGAGGCTCTGATTTGATTGCATTATGTCAGACCACGTGACGTAAATTGCAAGAAAGATGAATGAAAACATCTATGAGAAAAATCAGTTATACAACCAAATCTGGAATTTGATATCATTACTGCTCAGCCAAGCAGCCCATGGACTGGATTGACCAGGGCACCACTGCTTTTCCAGCAGCCAGTGGTAGGACAACCCCACCTCACCACTGCCTGCACAAAGACCAAGTTCAACAGAAGCATCCCATTCACTGTCTTTCAGATCACTTTGTGACTTTTTCTTCCTGTCTCCAAGCCCTAAACGAAGCAGACCATCACATCCCCAATATAAAACCCTTGTAGCAAGCAGACTGTCGCTGATAAAGAAATCCTAGAAGATGCTGAACATGGCAGCCCCATTCCAGAACAGCAACTTGCATTTAAGTGCGAACGACTTTTCAGTGAGGGAGTGATAAAAAAATAAATTTTTTTTTTTTTTTTTTTGTCTGTAGTAGGGGAAAGTAGCAGAAAATGATTTCCTTTTGCTCTATTTCTCATGCATCCTGTAGGACTTAATACAGGACTCCAGAACTAGCGCTAAGAGATTTCTTCTCTTCCTCAATGTTATAGGTCTTTTAGTTGCTGTGTCAAAATACTGCTGACATGGGAGGCAAAGGGCAGCTTGGAATCAAGTCCCATTGAAAGTCGGTTGGATTTGGGGACTAACATGCCTTGGAAAAATACTCTGCATTAACATCTGTGGGACTAGTTATATACTTATGTGAGTTATTGGATCAGACTCAAAAGACAAGCAGCGAGCCCTAAAAGAACAAGGTGAGGGATATGCACGACTGGGACATGAAAAATAGGAATTAAGTCAAGCGTGCAAAATTGTCATTAAAATTTACCAGTCCAGGGACTAAATATATGTCTCTCCCTTACAAAACCTCATGGAGAAAGTCTTGTAAAAATTAATAGGCACTGAGTCAATAGCAGTCTACAGGAATAAAATAGGGTGCCATATAAATTATTCTAAAATCTACAAGGAAATGTGAAGTCTGAGAGCTTTATTTTCTTAAATAACAATATTTTAAAAACTGTGCAATCACAATAAAAGCCGAAGATAAGTTTAGAAGGGGAAATACTTTACAATTAAATATCTTGAAGATACTGGGAAAAGTGCTATTGTACTTGTCTTGAAAAAAGCATGGCTTGCCTATAGATAGTAGGATTTTATTCTCAAATTTGATCTCACTTAAATTTGCCTGGTATTCTACCACTCTTGATAAATTCTGGAGGAAATGGCACCTTTAAAGCAGTTAGCATAATCTTGTTAGCTCTGTTCTGTGACAAAAGAGTAGTTCTGCACTGGTTTACCAAGGGGTACTTTAGACCCATGAAAATGCTAATGTTTCATTATAGTTAATGAACGAGACCATGAGGAAAATGGTTCAGATGCACTGCAGTAGATGCCCATATCCTTTCCAACCAGAAGTTTTATCAAACTACGTTGTGCTGTGAGAAGTTACCATGCCATGCAAATGGAATACCTTTCCCATGAGAGCTTATTGTCTGTCGCAAGAGCTATTTAAGAACTCTTGGATGATGCACTGGAAAATAATCTGCTGGGAGTGCTGCTGCATCAGTGGGAGGGAATGGCCTGATTATCTAACAAGTGTTCTTCATGTCTCATAATTAAACCTGGGCAAGGGATTGAAGGGAACAAAAGGAACACAGCAAAAAAACAATAAATCAAAAACATTTCAGAAAATATTAGGGACATTCTCAACACCGTTACAGGAGAATTTTGTGATCTCTACAAAGCAGGTCTCTCTCTGACCAATGTTAAGTTCTGTGCTTTCAACCTGCCCACACTTCTAAGACATTCTGTGCTCCAGCAAAGGCAGCCTTGACTGAATGCCCAACCTAACGCCAGCCAATGACATTTTGAAACATACTATATTTGAACCTTAAGTACATGAGTGTTTGGAGAACCATAAGCACACAGTAAATGGAAACCAAACCCTAATGAAGCTACAAAAAATATTAAAAAAAAAAATCACTACACCTGGTGCTTCAATGCCCGCTTTCTCAAAACAAGCAGTATTCCTCAGCTTGACTCCCTTGCATATCGCTTTGCAGCCAATGAGATTCAAGCATCAGGTAGAAGCTGTGATTCGTTGTTGCAATGAATGAATTGCAGGCAAAGCACACATTTGGACTGGTCCTGTATGGCCATAGGTTAAGTCACAAGCAGCTTCTGTTCAAGGCAATCTGGGGGCTCAATGGCTTTCAGGATCAAAAGTACATACAAATAACATAGTCTTTCTTTATCTATCTATATAGTTTGACCATTACAACAAGCACAAAGCAGTGATTTGTTTTACTACATCATCAAGAGGTTCGATAGTGTACACAGCACATTCAAGACCCTGTTGAAAGATGCCCCATAACTGCCAAACATTTTTCATTAATAAATACCTTCTATATGCACAAGAGAATTTTTTAACTCTCCAAAAATAGGCTGTTTTCCTGCCTGTTCTGCCACGTATCCATGCAGATACTTGGGGCAGAGTTTTTTTTCCCATAGCACCTCTTCAGAATTTGTTAGGACAGATTTGGCTCCTCTGTTTCAGCTCAGTTAGGAGGAAGGCTGTAAAAGTTCAACTATGGTAGAAATTTTCGCTCTCAGAGACAGAACGTGATCTGATCTCATCTCTCTACAGAGAGCTTCAAAAAGCATCCTCATTCTCCTCATCCTCTACCTGGGGTTCACGTTTCAGATTTTTGAATGGATCTTTTCTCCTAGATTTTAATTGACAGTGAAAACCCGATTTCTGAAGCCAAGGTAAGGTACTGAAGGTAAGTGATCAAAACACTGCCCCTGTAATAAATCACTGTAGTCCAGGTCACGGTTTAGAGTGTGAATGCAGCGTTCAATAAAGAAACACACTCCACCTTTCAGCTTCAAGCCGACCCCAGCTAATTGACCTCATTGTGGTCCCACCATTAATCATTCTGGCACAAGGGGGCAAGAGGCTGCTCCACTGCATAGACTTGCACGGGGTGGGGGTGGAAATAAAAGGTGAGAGGAAATCACAGACAATTCTTCCTTAATTAACTCACTGGATTTCCTGCTTTGTTAAATGTCACTATTTTACCAATCAGATACGAAGAACAATATGAGTGGTTCATCCAGTTTGTGTTTGCTTAGCCCACGAATGTCCAACACAGCAAATGAAAGTAGATGGGGCCAACTGCCTGGCACTGAATGGTACAAAGACACAGGAGAGCAAAGCAAAGCTACACAGTTGTTTGAATAGCCAGAGAAAAATCACACCCCTCACTCACGAAGCCTCCAAATCTTAGCTCTGTTCTGTGCATGACCCTGCTGTCATTTGCACCAGACCACAGCAAATGACATTAGAGCTAAATCTGCATAGGGTTTCTTGTAAACCCTGTGTCAAAGAGTCTTGTGCCAGCACACAAGTGGGTAACAAAGAACCCAGCTCTGCACTTGCCACACCAGGTCTTAGCAATTCAAGATTTAAAGTCATTTTGTTTGCAGCTCTAACCAATAAAAACTAAATGTTTATCTACTTATCTGATGAGTTAGAATAATCATCTGGAGACCTGTGGCCACACTCATGTGAATTATTTCAACAACTTAAGTGAAGGAAGCAATGTTATTTACATAGAGCTGAAGTCTACACGTAGACCAAGAGAAGTTCTAAAAGTAAATAAATTTTGAGGTCCCAGAAAAATCAACCGAACAATGTTATTTACATGTATGGACACCTCTGAAAACTGTTTAAAAGAAAAAGCCATTGGAAGATAATGGAATTTAAAATCTAAAGTTTCCATTGAAAAAAACTTTAGTGGTCCTACTTTGAGTAGGGAATTGGAGCAGATAACCTTCAGACATCCTTGCCCATCCTAAATTATCCTACTCTATTACAGGAGGTTTGACATCGACAGAAATAAGTCTTTTAAGCACTGAAATTCAAAGGGATCTAAACGTGAACATACAATTGTTGAACGTTTTTTGGGGAAACAACCTTCACAACCACCTAAAGGATTTACTGCAAACCAAGGATTTAAACTGAATAAATAGCTCAATACTCTTGGACATGATCCCAAGCATCAGCGACAGAGAACACTAACCATCTTCAGAGATAGCTGAGAATTCGGAAAGAGGATAAAATACATATGAGCCATATAGTCCTTCCTTCACACAAAACGTCCCACTGAGCTTGCTCAACTGAACAAATGTTATTATACTGCAGAGACTGCACAAACTGTAGTGCCCAATGAATGCACAGATTTGGAATCATCTTCTAGCTCAAGCAATTGTTATGGCGTTGGGGTATTAGAAAATCACAAGTCACAGACGATCAGTGCTTGATTTTCAAAGGCGCTGAGCACATGAGCCCAATTTCTGGAAACAAGAGTATCAGCATTTCCACAAAGTCAGATCCCCAGTCTTAACATTTCTGAAGATATGCTCCAATCTTTCCTGAAACACTCTTCTTCCTTTCTTCATTTTTCTCCATTTACATTGAGTGAATGCTTGAATGCCTCCCCGCTAGCAATTCAAAAGAAAGGACAATCCCCTTGGAGTGCGAGACACAGAACCTATTAATAAGCAAATGGAAAGAGCTGGCATATATTCCTCATTGTTTAATTCGTCAGCCACTAGAGTCTGAAGCATTTCTCTCCAGGGCCTCAGCCGTGTAGAGTCAGTGTGGGAGATGACTTAATGCTATTGTCCTGAGCAAACTATCTCAAAGTCTCACACACAGCAAGGACTCGCAGGATGAAGGCACTCATTTAAGCAGACAAGTCTATGTTTTAGGGGAAACAAGCCTTTAAGCCTATACATGCTGCCCACACCTGTGCAAGATTCAATTGTGTGGGTGAAAAGGAGTGCAGAGCTTTAGGGAAATGACACGCTCTGCAGAACTGATGAACTGTGTGAGGATGGCTGGTGAGAAGATCAAGCCCTTATCCCCACCTGGAAAACTATCACTTCAGTTTGTGCTTCTGGAGCTGTCTTAACCCTCTCCTCTCTTTAATCTGATTTTCCCCTCCCCCTCCTGCAATACTGAGCAGTCTGAACTCAGTAAATTGATTACAAATCAATGCTGTCTGATACATAAACTTCCTAGCTCCCAATCCCTACTTCAGAGGTAGCAGAGCCAACTTTTGTATTGCATTATAATGTGCTGGATTAATTTCATTTGGGGGAAAAAAATAGAAAGGAGAGACTATTTCACTTATGGCAAAAATTAATAATTTCTTTGCCCTCATGCTTCACAGATTTTGAATAACTACATCTAGGACCTGATCCAGAGAAACATCACTCAGTGGGAAAGGAATGCTGGGTTTTAAATCAGGCAGAAGGAGAGATGTTGCCTTAAGTTCTGCTCTCACTGAGTTCTCCAGCTTACAAGAATTTTCACTGCCCCGTATGAAAAAGCATTATTCTGACAAGCAACAAGAAATATCAACACTGATAGAGCAAAATTAAAGCACAAGAACCCACTGGAACACCCAGCTGATGGGCCAAACAATGTGTTGTGGCCACCCAAGACCCAACTCCTGCTCAACAGGTTGACTACTTCAGCTTCAGTCCCTTTGGCAGTTTGCTGCATTCCTGCATCTGAAAAACCCAATTTGTTTGTGGGTACACCAGAAACCTGTGAAGGAAAAAAAAAACACCCAACAGCCAACCATCTGGATAATTCCCCTCAGAAAACACTTCCCCCACACGCTTGCTGTGTCTCCCTAAAGCTTCTGTCCTGGCTCTTCCCACCGTGTGTGATCTGCTGTGTATTTAAATTTCAGTCTGTGTGACAACACTACTGGGTATAGCCTGTACTTAAATCATTTACTTGTCTTTCATATTGACACTTTCTCAAACACAATCCCATCACACAAGTGCTTCAGTGACACGTTGAATACATAACAGACTCCCTAGCGGACACTGGTCATTTTAATGTTGTGAACAGCTCGTCACACCTTTCATCCTCCTTCCACCTTGCTGCATTTGCTATTTCTGCTGTATAAATTGGGGTGACCGCAGAATGACAATAATCTCACATTCATGCACCACTTTTCGTCCCACTGGATTCCTAAGTGATTTACAGATTTCACATATGATTCACTGCATCATTTCTGTGACAGAACATAGGCTGAACCAGAGCTCACATTAGGTGAAGCTATCACCATTTGAAATTGCAGGTTATGTTTTAGGAATTTGAATTTGAATAACCCTGCTGGAAAAATACACCAGTTCGGATTTGGAACCTTTCATGATGAATTTGCATAGAACACTGAAAGAATTACAGTTCACTCTGAATGCGTTGATGAAAAGTTATAGGAAATCCATACAAAAGAAGCCAATCAGTCCGAGCAAGCTCCATACTTACTACTGCTGTCTCCACATCAACTAATGAGTTTCATTCAGTAAAATAAGCCAAAATTGTCCACATGTTTCCTTGCAATATCGTTTCAAAACTTCACAAAGTCTGACAGAAAGCAGGCATGTTTTCAGATAAACACTGGTGTGAGATGTATTGCCTCACCTGGCATCACCAGGCCAACAGGACAACTACACTACAACCACCTGTGGTGCAGCCTGATGAGCTCCTTTAGCCTGATCAAGTGTAACATAACATAAGCCACAATTAGTGTAAAGTTATGCTTCAACTTTATCAAGCTTTGCCATTGGAATAATATTTTGATAAATGCTAGAAGTGCTATCATTCCAAGGCCGAGTCTTCACAGCAGACCATGCAAAGTGAAGCCATTTGTTTCACTGCTGTTCTTGAATATCCAGAAATTACACATTTCCTCATTAAATCAGCTCCACCAAAGACCCCAATTCACTCTGCTTAGGTATTCTTGTGCCAGTGTAAAGACAACATCTTTCAAGAGAAAACCATAAAGTGCATACACAGATACAATCCCTTGCCCAAACAAGGGCAGCTCTTTTAACGCACCATTTGCTGAAGTTTTACAAAGAACTGCTCAAAGCCTAGTCCAGAGTTAGCACAACAAACTCAAATCACATTCACTTATAGCAGAAGAGCTTGGAAATTGCCTTAGGGGAAGGCTCAGGCACTGCACGTATGTCATCAGCACAGTGGAAATAAGCAGCCTTTAATGCACTTCAGATTTTCTCAATGATCTCAATGTGCTGGCTTCATAAATGTTGGAACACGCAGATAGTTTTTAAGCCCCCCATTTCAACTTCTACAGTCAGCCAAAACAGGAAGAGTAATGAATGGCGACACTGCCCTTAAGAGGACCAAAGTTATTAGCCTAATGCATCGGGAGGAATGATGCATTAAGACATTAAGAATCAAAACAATCACATTAATGCTTGACAGCGTAAGGAGGAAACAAAAGATGAGAGCTGTAATACAAACCATATGGCTTAATAACTAATCTCTCATTTAAGCACCATTATTAAAACACCTCCTAAATGTTTAGGCCTTAACAGAACATCTCAGCATCATTATTTTACATATTTATCCTTTTATTCCCTCCTCCCCCGGTCTTCTCCCTACTCTTTCCTCTCCCTAAAAATATTTTCTCTGAAAAGATCTTCAAACTGCTTCTCCTTTCACAAAGTCCAAATCCTACGTCAACCCAATTAAGCCTACACAGTCATAATAAATGAGTGTTGTCAGTTAGTCTCACTTGAGACACAAACTGTAGCTAATATTACTCAATATGCAGATGTTTTCTGTCTCTTTCTGTTGGAAAAAAAAAGTATTATTCAGATGGATTAATGATGAATTGCTATTAATATGAAGAGGATATGCTACAGGATGACACAAGGTTGCAGAAATGTCAAGTGGAGATGTGTGTGAACAATGAAGTCCTCTCAACATGATGCGTTTCAGTAATTTATGGGTTGCTGTGTTTCTGGACCACGCCAGCCAGCCCTTAAAACAAAACAAAACAGGTTGCATGCAAACATGAGACCGTCTTGCGTGGGTTCCAACAGATCCTTACCATGCAGGTGGTGCTCAAACTGATTTCAGATGGGGACCTGTCAGAGGGGGACCTTCCAGTGGAAATTGCCTGGCTCATTTTCAGCTCTTAGGGAAGTTGCTGGGAGTTACATGTGCTCTGAATTCCTGAACAGGTTTGCACCTGATTCTAGAAAGCAAAGTGGCTGCAGTACAAACCCAGTGGTAGTAGATCAAGTGATTCCAACGAAGATAATCTCTACCACATTAAAAAATTGCCTCTGATGTGTTTTTAGCATCCTCAATGGTATCAAGACCAACTTCAAGTATTAAAAGTTGTCTCCAAAACCATCAGCATTTGTTTGAAAACCATTCTTTGATTTTATGCTGCTTTTTCTATGATCCTTGGGGTCCCTTCCAACCTAAGCCGTTCTATGTTTCTATGATTCTACAGCTTTCCTGTTTCTTCTGTCATTATTTCCCAGATCAATGCATACCGCTAACGGCAGAAAACACAGAGCTGAATTTCAGGCATTTCAAAGCTTGGGAAAGTATTCAAATCCCAAGTCCAAGACTTATCTTCAAAACAGAGAATGTATATTTGAGTAACAGATGCAGAAAGAAACCACCAAAACAGGTCTGGGAAAGCACTTGGAGCAATTTTTTAAAACAGTATCTTTAAATTTATTTTTAATTGAAGACATCGCTTCTTGGAGGAGCTGCAGGGATTTAAGAGGAAGAAATGCATACCATTCTGTATTGCACTATTGCTCGGCCAACATTAAGGCAAAATGCAAATAATTCCATGTTCTGCAAGTTTTCCACAAGAAGAATCAGAAAGGACCTTCAGTTTGCTTCCTCCTCAAGTACCAGCTGCTGCATCCTGTGCTTTACCAATCACATATTCCTACTGAGCAGCAGTATAAACACTAATGATTATGATCATTCTTTGCTTTGCTTTCTCCCTCTCCTACAGTTAAAGATTTCTGCAGTGTAACCGAATGCACGAATATGTTTACATTAGAGCCAATATTTAACTGAAGACAGAGTAGTGTTTTCATTCAAGAACAGCTTGCTGGAAAGCACCCAGAGTTTGAAATTTTGATGATGGGTGGTTTTCTTTTCCTCTTTTTTTTTCCCCCCTTTTTTCTCTTTTTTTTTTTTCCCTGCATTGTTTTCAAAGTAATTTAATAGGGGTTGAAATGTTATGGGAAAAAAAAATAATCAAATTTTCAATAAAAATGAGCACAAAATAAAAATCATCTATTCAACCAGTCTTGGCATGAAAGCAGATGCACTAAATGTTGAAATTCCAGTTATATCTGCCATTACATAAACAATAACATATTTCACCACAAGCCAACTTCAATCAATCCTTTTAAATGAGGTTCCAATAACTACCTTGGGCTGATACTTCTGTTGAATTAGAGTTCTCCAGAATGAAAGCAGGAGTTATCATTTTGTCTCTGGATTAGGTGCGCAAACTCCTCAATTGTGTAAAATTGACCATAATTTGTTACTGCAATAAGTCATCTATCTTTCAACATTTTAAGCTTCTTTTCTGGACAGAGGGAAATGGATTTGATTACAGTTGTTGATAAATAAATACAGACTATTCCTAGCTCTAAAATTGAGATACTGTAAATCTTTGTTGATCTTAAGCTATAATGGTGTCATTTGTAGCAGTGACAGGAGAGTAAGTTCATTTACTTAAGGCACAAGGACAAAAGGGGAAAAGGTCCTGTAGCAAATGAACATGAAGGTTATCTGCTGGGTCACGGACTTCTACGTTACTTAACATCACCTGTGCTTTAGCAAAGCTTTACAAAACAAGCTTCCTCATAGAATCTTTTGAGTTGGAAGGGACCCTTAAAGGCCATCTGATCCAGCTCCCTTGCAATACACAGGGACACCCACAGCTCCATCAGCACTCAGAGCTCCATCCAGCCTGACCTTGGGTGTCTCCAGGGATGGGGCACCACCACCTCTCTGGTGAAACTGTTCCAGCACCTTACCACCCTTATTGTAAAAGACTTCTTCCTTATATCCAATCTAAATCTCCCCTCTTTTAGCTTGAAATCATTTCCCCATGTCCTATCACAACAGACTCTGCTAAAGAGCCCATCCCCTTCCTTCTTACAGCCCCTTTAGATATTGAAAGGCATAGAGGAATCACAAAGGAATTATGGTTCCAGACTGCATAAGAAAATGCAGAAAAGTTTAGATTACCTTATTTAATTTTTTTTTTTTACTCACTCATTTTGCATCCTCTCTTCAGAAAGAGTTGGCTAAGTGTGTCAGTTTCCTGCCTTAATTGGAGTCTCTGTCTACTGAGATCTACAGTAAGTAATAAATAGATTCTCACCTACCTACTTTCTGAAGCTATTCAGAGCCCACCTGGGCTACCGATGTTCTTGCTTACAATGGAGAATAGAGAAGGAGCTGAAGGATTTGACACTGCCTGAAACAGACACTTAATAAATAGTGTTCTCTTGAAATGATTAAAACCAGCTGGCCTCAGTAAAAGAGCATAGAATTTAACTTGGGAGGCTGAAATAAAGATAAAGTCAGAATAAATTCATCTTCTCTTCCCAGCCTCACCTTCCTCATCCTGCTCCCTTCCCCCAGAACAGCAAACCTGTTTTTCATAACTGTAAAGAGGAAAAAAAAAAAGAAATAATAATAATCCCAGAATTCCTACTAAAAGAGATCAGCCAAATTTCAGCTGTTCCAAGAAACATGAAAACCATTTGAAAACCTTCCGTGTCTCCAAGAGAATAGCAATTCCCAACATTTGGCTGCTTAGCATCAAAAATTGAGGGGGGGGAGGAATTAAAAAAAGGAAAATTTAAAACACAGGAACAAGATTTCCAGTCATGAGTGATGATTTTCAGGGACCCAGACTGAAGTACACTGAAAAACACCTGCCTGACTGATAACCGATTCCCTTTAAGAAACGTCAGATTGGACTGCCTGGAACAGATTCACCTAAAGTGAATTTTTTTTCCACTTTGAAAAAAAAAGAAAAAATCTGAGCTCTGAGATCTTCCATTAAAATAACATCAATCTTTTTTATCCCTAAAGGAGTCGCAAAGTGTTTCAGAACCAGCACATATGGGAACCTCTGTGCTCAAGTGAAGTCCAGCTGCCACTTGGGTGATGAGCAGCAGCTGCCAGACAGCACACAGCAGTGCTGCTCAGCCCATTTAGCAGAGCAGAGCATGTCAGCTCAATGGAAGCACAGAGCAAAACGAAGAAGTTAGAGCATCGTTAACTAGCATCGAGTTTCAGCAGCACAACAGGGCCAGCATCCATACTTATGAAAGGGTTTGTGAAGATCTTCAGTTCTTGAGAGGGGTTGGTATGGTGCCTGTTTTACTGGTGGGGGTCCAACACTTATATTGGTAGTAACCCAATGCAACACTACTATCAGCTCCCCAGCTGGTAAAAGACTGACTATGATCAGACCAGAGAAAATCAGCTCCGTGCATATAAAACAAGACCAAAATAAACCATTTGTTTCCATTCGGGCTTACAGGAACATTCACCTTCTTGGCCAGGAGCTGAATACATCTATCAGAGGGGGCACACCTAAAAGCTGTTGCACAGTTAAGGAAACTCACTGAAGGGTTTTCTGCAGAAGAGGTTTCCATCCAAGACTAAGAGAACAAAAGTTGTTTTTCAGTGAAAAAGAAAAATAATATTCTTAGAACCTTCAGCATTCTAGAAGCTCATTTGTCATGCAACACTTGATAACTGACTTGAAGAAACACAGACACGGGCTGAAAAAACCAAAACCAAACATTAATTTTTGAGCTTGTGTTCAGAGGTCACAGGCCTAAGGTTGAAAGGTGGGGGAAGAACATTAACAAATGCAGATGGGGAGGGAAGGAGTCTGATCTTTCTTAGTGATATCAAGCTAGAACAATCCCTCCAATGATTTAGCAGCAATATAGTTGACATTAACCTCTTTATGAAAGCTGCTTCAAAATATTCAGAACTTCAGAATTTAGTTAGGATGCCTGATGGCCACACCTTGAACACATCTCATTCCCAATCTGCTGGATTTATTTTTTTATCCCTTTTCCCAGGACATCAATGAAAATTATGCACCCATACCTAAAGGAGAGGGACAGCCTGATGTAGCCTGCATAAAAAGCCAGACAGCATTTCTACAGCCTTGACCAGCCAGGTGAATGGATAAAGCTGTCAATAAACCAAGGCCCTCCATTTCTGGCAGCCCACACTGCCTCCCTTCTCTTCCTTGCCTATAGCATCCCTGCTTCTGCAGGACAGCGCTTCCCCATGTATTCTAGAGTTCTTTGCTTGATCCAATGATAACAGGATTTGGAAAGAAGATTGGAATCATCCCCCCCCCCCCCTTTTTTTTTTTTCCATAGCTAGAACTACTTGTCTCATAAACTGAAGTGTAGGAATATGATGTGTTGTCCTACTTAGATAAATGGAAGTGTACACTTATTCCTTTCCCAAGAAAGAGAAATTAGCTACCCACCAAACCACTGCATTTTATATTATGTTTAATTTTATTTAATTTTTTTTTTCTTTTTTCATTAAGGTTCTATTAAGACACTTTGCTGAAAAGCAGCAGCCCTTTTTGTTACCCAGCCTATTTGCTAGGAAGCTCCCATATGCCTTCCAGAATTACATGGCAAGCATGATCTTAAACCAGAAAGCTTCTCTGAAAACAGCAAATCTATGCGTACAAAGGACCCCACTTAGCTCCTTCTGCTCCATTTCCCAGTTAAGCAAGGCTGTTATCTAAAAAGAACAAAACACCAATACTAATTTTTACTGCATCCACGAGGGTTTAGGCTTCCAGTTGCATTCATTTTATTAGGAACCGGGCGATCAAATTCCTTGAGCAGCCTGGGACATTCTGAAAGCAACATTTTCACCGCCTTATAACGAGAATAAAAATCCCAGTTGGTGAAAGTAAAATACTTGTAAAGAACATGTCACCTCCTCAGCTGCTGGGGTTGGTTGAAGCGCTCTTTAAGAGTTCCCTTCCGCAGCCACTTAACAAAACGACGCCTTCAGCGCCATTCACTGAAGTCTCTATTGGTGCCGAAGTCTACGGTTCAACTCCTGCCAACCACCTGCTGTAGTGGTTTCTTTACACAAGGACTCTGTTAGGGTTGTTAATCTGGGGGCAAATTTATGACCCATTATGCACCACTGTTAGAGCTGAGAGTCAAAGAATGAAACCAATGAGGCTGACTAGGAACAGGTCCTAAACATGCATGCTTTCATTTAATTTTAATAAACCAGCGTTCAGCTCTGGCAAAAAAAAAAAAATCTCTCTTCTGTAGATTTTAAAGCTGTCTGTAGAACAGAGCCCAAGTCTTTATGTCACAGATAGGGAAACTGAGGCAGAAAGCTGCATAATGTCTTGCCTAGAGCCATATAGGAAGCCTGTTAGAGAAGCAGAAGTAGATCCTGACAGATCCACATTCCAGCTCTCTCCATTAGGTTGACAGAATCCTATGGTCATTGGAATACAGTAAATAAGCTGTGATGCACTGAAGTCTCAGGTGAAATGTGGTCTCATTGCACGAGCTGAACAAGCGCTGAGAATGTCCTTGTCCTGAAAAACATCCTCCAGACAGAGAGGAAATGGGGAAACTGAGGCAGAAGAAATGGAGGGTGCAAAAAGCAACTGCTCTACAAGAGATGCAGAACAGAAAGCAACCTCCTCTATCCACTGCTTCATCAGAATGGCAACAATCCAACATGAGCTCTGCCTGACTCCCCAAGGGTACAGAACAGAAAGGAGAAAGGGGGAAGAGGAGGAGAAAGAAAAAGAGGAGAAAACGCAGAGCAAAGAGAAAGAACTTCCCCTCCAAAAACAAACATACAGAGCCACACGAGTGCTGGTGTGAGCAGTGCAGCTGTCCCAGCAACAGGGCAGACCTCCCACACCTGACGTGTTGCAGAGCTTACCAGCACTCCATAGGACTATCAAGAGACTGCAAATCACGATGCCAGCAATGC
This sequence comes from Gallus gallus, assembly GCF_016699485.2. NCBI lineage: Eukaryota > Metazoa > Chordata > Aves > Galliformes > Phasianidae > Gallus > Gallus gallus. The sequence goes on from NC_052553.1 coordinate 831,089, forward strand.
ACAGCCCGACAGGAGTGAGCCCCCTGACATGCCATTAACGGTATGAAATTAGAACACCAGCCTTGATTTATGGAGGCTGGATGATTCCGTGTCATTCACTCACTGTAAATCGATTAGGAGACAGCAAGGTCCTATTAGAGAGATGTCATATTCATGCAGTATTTATTGCCTGATCTCACAGAAGCACATGGGGAGACCGCTAATTGGGATCAGCCTTCCCAGGGACAGAAGCCCTCAGAGCCACCACAGCTCCTAACAGAGGGCTGGGACACGTGGGAGGGAGGTGCTCCAAGGTGGGACCTGCAGACACAAGGACCTGGACAGCACGAGCCGCTTCAGATCTCATTGCTAATTAGCAACAAGCTTCTAATTGCTTTCAGTAGGCTTTGAATCAGGATGAGCAGGTAGAGAGCTGGCAGCTCCCCAGAGCCAGAAACCTGAAATAGTCACTGGAAGGTGGAATCCCAGCGTGGCTCGTGCATTGCTGCAGCCACGTCTTTGCTTATGGGGAGAAGCATTTCAAACCCATTTCCCATGTGTTCTACCTGTTTACCGCTGTGCGCGAGCACCAAGACGATCTGCACGGAGATTTTCATCTTCAAAGAGTTTTGCAAACCTGCATGTCTTTGCCACTGCTACAGAAGGATAATTACCGTCAGGCAGACAGCATGGATTTGTTTAAGTGAGAGAAGACTCTCAGTCTAATTTTAGGGATTTGAACAGAAGGCGACACTCCAGCTGGGAGAAGATTTCCACCAAAAAGGATTTTTTTTTTTTTTGATGAAAACCAGAGGGTGAAGGGGGAGTTTCACAACATTATTTCCCTCCTTTTCCTAACCTGCTCGGTGAAATACACATGGGACACCCATTGGTAACAGCCATTATCACTGAGGGAACTGCGATGGTCCCTGCAAAGGCTGTCAGCAGAATGCGAACCAGAGACCTTCTGGAACAAATATAGATCTCTGCCAGAGAGTTTAACAGAAAGCTGGTGGGCCAGGCAGCACAGACAGAGCACACTTTGCAAGTCATTTCCATGAGGAGTGGTTTAAACTGGTAGCCAGGAAGTAGAGAACCTGGATAGCAAACAGAACCGTAACACCTCAACCTTGCCTTTCCTATTAGTGAACAGCCCAACACAGCACAGTGAGGAGCAGCCATTGTCTTTACCTCAGGCAAAAAGAAAAGGTCCCCCACCTGCTGAAATGTATATCCTTCTGCTCCTCCCAAAGAGCAGGACTACAAGAATCTACCTGAGCTTTGTCTGTTGCCGTTGCATTTGTGTTGGCTTTTTCCTTCAGAGAAAGCAGATATTTGGCAGAAACGTTCTTTTAGTAAAGACTGATATTTTGAAAAGAGTCAAGTGAGGTGTTGTTGATCAACCTCGATTCTGCTTTACATGCTCCATAAGTAATAAAGTCCACTTATTAAAGGCAAGACAAAGGTAGAAAACACTCTAGTCAAGGAAGGAATTATTCATTCTAAATAACAGAAGTCAATTCTCTGCAGAACACACACTTAAACCACAAAAATAAAGTAAAATTAAATCACCAAAGTGCAAAATACTGCAAAACTCTGAGTTACTCTTTGATTTGATCATTTAGGAACAACTACGCCAAAGCAGGAAATGCTGGAGGAAATGCTGGACAGAATTCACCCCCCTCCTTCTCATACACACTGCAGCAATGCACCCCTGTGCACTTTGCTTTCCCTCTCCTTGCAATGCATGCCAAGAAGAAATGAGACAATGGACCTGGGGCAAGTGTCCCTTGGTGCCCATCCAGCTCTGTTCCAACTCAAAGAAAAAAAATACATATATATATAAAATTCAAGTTGCTTAAAAAACCCAAACGAGTATTTATAGCTTCCTGACAGACTGGATTGCATGAAGGTTTAAAATTGCTGCAGTCTGCCTTCCCTTCTACTTCTCCTCTCCCCTTCTAGATGATAAAACTCACAGCTCTTCGGGGACAGCCATTGCTCCCCCAGATCCAGAAACAATGGCTGGCATCTGAAGACACCCCTCACTTTTAACAGCACCTTGCTGTCAGCATCCTAAGCTGTCAAATCACTCTGCCTCTCCCGTGGCCAGCTCAGGGCTCTGAGTTCCATTAGTGAGTGTTTCTTGAGCAGCCCTGATTTAGAAGATAGTGGAAGGCACAAGAGGAAAGCCTTCCAAGTAGTAGGTTTAAGCGATAGAATGAGCATGAATCCTGGCAAAAGCCAAGGTGGGACTGCCAAGAAATTCTATATGATGCAGGTGCAAATAGTTTTTTTTTCCTTTTAATTCAGACTCATTAAAATATGTATTTTGCAAAGCAAATTAAATTAAAACATCTGGTAAGTGGGGGGGGAAAAGACTGGGGGGGTTGAGAGGACAGGGCTAGGCATGCGTGTGCACACACATACACACACAATATCTTTGTTTCCAGTTAAAAAGTGGATTTGAAGGCCCCGGACTTCATCAGGATCCATAATTGTGGGAAAGTAACCTGAAGATGCCAAACAACAGGAAATTACCAGAAGAATCTGTCAGCACAATCAGATGCTATTTTCATTGTTCTTTGGCAAATTTATACACAGTCGGGAACACCTGGGCTGGCACGCAGCCCGGCTTTGACTAATTGCCAGGGGAGAGGAGCAGTCATTTGTCTTCAGTGGGGTTTCCTACGCTCGCTCCTCAAAACATGTGGTTTCACTTTTCCCCTCTCTCTGCAGGAAATGGCAGGACAGTGAAACGCAGAATAAATGAGTTCGATTCCAAGAGGTTGCCTCCTCAGAGGCCACTCCAAAAATAACTGTCTTGTGAGAGGCTGTTAATAACCAAGATTCTATATACTGTCTTCAGCAAACAACATTTCAAAGGCACACTGTTCCTTTCCTCTCCCCAGACCCTATGTGCATTTAAAACATTGTGGGGGGAAAAAAAGGGAGTGAGAGAAGGAGGAATCTCAGCAGTTAAGAGCCCTATATATTTTTGTGAGGAATTCACACTCCAAACTGCCCTGCAAGATTGCACCAACATCAAGGAAGTTGCTTGGGTTTTGCTTCATAGTTGAGCAAAATGTGTTTCCAGCATTGCTTCTGGATGAGCACGACTGTTCGTTATGCATTTGTGTCAATCCCAATGGTCATTTGTTGAGGCACTCCTCTTAGTTCTGCTTTAAAGACATCTCCCTCCAAGTCACGTCTGCCATCCCTCATCTCAGTAGGGTCACACCTATTTTCAACAGGCAGTTGTTCAGACCCATGGCATTTGGGCACAGTCCCACCAGGTTATCAGCACGAAGTTACCAACACCACCGAGGACTCTGCTGAGATCTGCAAACCCGTTGTTTCCATGCCCTGCATTTCAAGGATCCATTTCCAGCTCTCTTACTACTCCAAACAAACACTCTGTGCATGTGTCTTGTATTAAAAAAAATCCAAGTCCCTTCCCAAACGCAACTTCTGAAACAGATTTTAAAGCGTTATGACAGACAACAGAAGAGTCCCTGCAATCACCTGCATTATAGCTTTATCTCTGCCGAGACGTCGGCTTTGACATGCTAAGACTGCACTTTAAAAGATCACCTCTTTACAAGAACCACCTGTCTAAAGCGACAGCTTTTTCCTTTAACCTCGGAACATGTTTTTAAGGTTAGCATACCACTAAAATAAATAAATAAATAGGTGGCCCCCCCTCCTCCCTTTCCCACTGATTCTTAACAAATCCAGGCCAAGACGTCCCCTCCGTACAACAAAAGCGTTTTGTGTGTTTCTCTTTTCAACCCTTGTGCTTTCTAATTTAAGTCGCATTGTGCTTTACCATTTTGGTTGGTGCTATGTCACAGCAGCAGCATGCTTTATATTGAAGCGTATGTTCGGGTTTGGTGTATTTTCACCTGCATCTTGTCCAAATCCCACAATGATTTAGTGTCTTGGCACTCTGACAGCAAGGAATCAACTCAAGTAAAAGAAAAAAAAATCCTTAAAAAAAACCATTTAAAACATAGAGCAGATGATCATTAGGTTGGGTAAAGGAGCTGAAGGAACATTTGGGTTTCATTTGGTTTCGGTTGCAGACTCCTTAGCAGGGCAGAACTAAACTGTAATTCTAAACTGACCCACCTCTCCTTTCCTCTCCTCCACAAAAGGTGAAAAACACGATAGAGCATCTTACAATATGCAGCACATTGGTTACACTGCAGCACTGATAGAGTTCAGACTTGGCTTATTTTCTCTACGACTGAGATGTTTTGACATGTTTATTTGTTTAATTTGTTTATTTTGACTAGCTCTGATTATAATTGGCAGCAATGAGCAGAATTAACATTAGACAGTGTCTTAGGCTTGTCGGTAACAATAATGCAAAAGGCATGTGAAGGCAAATTCTCCAATGAAGTGACAATAGAAATAGTTTGGTTCAGCTACACTGTGGCTTTGCTAATGGGTGCTGAACAACAGACGGAGCAGAGCTGGAACTGCACCCTTCCCACTGACTTCAGTGATATGGGATAGGAGCCTTAAACAGTTGGGAGCACATCTCTTAAAGCTGGAAAATATCTTGCTAGTTGCTCAGAAAGCAGCAATCAAATCCCTGCTGAAATAGATGGGAGAACCTCCAAAGCAACAGGATTTGGATCAGAGCTTCACTGCTAATACTGCAGTGCAAGGATAGTGCCTTTACCTTGTGATGTGAGGTACTCTTGCACTCACAAACATTATGCACTGTAAAACAAAAGCTCGTCATCTCCAGAACCAGACCCTTGGTTGGCTCTTTATTCGTATCAGCAAAGGAAACCTCTATCACTACTCCCTTGCACCAGAGCAATGACTTCTAGGGTAACAAACTTCTGGGGTATTTTTTTGTTCTTAATTGTAGCCACTGAAATGTGGGGAGAAGGGAGTGATCTATTCAAGATGCTGTGAAGCACTTTCTTCAAGCCATAGCAATCCAAGTGTTTTGCTTCCGTTCAGTTTTAAACAGCATGTATTTAAACTGTCAAAAGCAAGAATATTTTCTGAGCTGCTGCATCCTTCACACAGGCTACTCTGCCATGATATTGCAGCCCATATGTTCCACGATATCACACTTCTCAGTGCTACCTAGGTAAATGATCATGCTAACAAATCCCCTTCTGTGCATGTAGACAATACAGCACATGGGGGAGAAATCTGGACCCAACTGACAGAGTTTGCTTTCCATATCTTAGGGTGCTTGGTATAGGTGAAGGCATCCTACCCTGCTAAGTTTCTCCCCTGCTCCCCACCCTCAAACAGTACTGCAGGCCTCAAGATACGGTCACATTCTTGGCATCAGAAGACGTTCTGAGTGCAAATGCTGTTAGAACACTGCGTTGCTGCCCTGCTGAGCAACCAAAACATTTCCTGAGCTACTGAACCTTAGACACCATCCACAGCCTCTACCAGTTGGACCCAATACTCCATCCACACCCTTCCCATGATTCCCCCACCTCTCAGACTCCCCCTGCAAAATCTGGATACTAATGCACCTTTCTGAGAGCCTGGCATACTTAAATTCAGC